>NC_056738.1:420876716-421029216 GCF_019279795.1 Protopterus annectens | reverse complement strand
ATCATTGCTCTAATCATTACTCTACAGGTATTATTACAATACCCTATGGGCTTGGTTTGGGCAGTGGTATGTTTGTACACAGTGTATGCTTCAACTGTCTTATAGCTAAATTCTACTTCTCTTACCTGGTAGACCTGTGGAGGGAATGTTTGTTAACACTACCTGACTGTTTCTACACATATTCCCAGATTCCTAGTTATAATTCTGCACATACATCTCAACCTCTTCATGCAAAAAAATCTGTACAAAGCTTGACAAACTGTTCTTATAAATGTTTAGAAAGTTGCTAGAGTAGCAGGATTTGTTTTAATATACATTTTCTGAAGGATCTGAAGTCTGAAACTCAAATGTATGTCATTATTTAGTGACTACAATCCTGAGATCACCCCAGTGATTTGCCAGGAAAACAGAGGAACAGGCCAAAAATATGAGGCAAATATCTGGACATTCTGCAGAAATCTGTATAGTTGTGTTTCATCAGAGTGAGCTATTTAGAAAGTGCTCTCTCTTCTGTCAGTGTTTTCTGTCTAAGTCTCTCTTGGTTGTACAATCTGACCTTGTAATTACAAAATTCTTATACAGACATTCCTAGATATATTTTTATGTAGCTCAGTGTGAGAAATAGTTGACACAACAGTGCTATTCACATGCTAGATCTTGGTGAATGCAACATGTGAGGCCATACAATACCAGACTAAACACAACCAGTTCAGGATTTAGAACTTTATCGCCAGGCAGTTACACTTTTATTTAAATATGACCTATATGGGACTAATGCTGTCATATTGCCTAGTTTATTCAGTACAAACCATACACATTTTTATACTGCCAGGTGACATTTTACTCCTTTATATTTATTTGGTATGACTACTACAAGCAGGATTGTTACTCACCAGCCTCGCGACGCAGACTTAGCAACCTTCTGGCATGGGCTTCCTGATTCACAGCCCACTCAGCTGCAGCTGTAATGAAAATAGAGAAATATTTATGCATACCTATCCATCACATACACAGGTTGGCCTTTGGTAAACAATTATTGCTATGAATACTTACTCACTGTTGGGACATCTACCCTGTCTCTTGCTTCTTGGACCCACTGTTCCAAGAGCTCCCTCTTCCTCCCTTTCAAGTCAGCATAGTGGTGCCGGACCTGCTCACCAGTCCGAGGGATATCAGTGGCACTGGTGAGATCATGGACGAGACTTTCTCAGGCTTCCGCTTTATATTGGGAGCCCTGGTACTGGTCTTGCAGCAGTCTCATGTCATGTTTTTTTACCTGGAGTCCTACCATGACATTGGACTCCTGTATGCTCCAGCGCTGCACCCGGAAGCACATGCCCTCTCCAATACCTCCCATGCTGCCTACAGTGGAGAGTTACAACCAGTTATGAGCTGTATTCCTGCCTGCGGGGTTTAAATATGGCTGATTTCCCACCCTTTGCCATGATTGAATGGTTTTGAAAATGCTGAGCTAAGCTATGGGCAAACCGGCATAGCTAAAGTTGACAGTGCTTAAAGGGGCAGGTTCAGCATTGCTTATGAATGGGCAAATCCACTTAGCTGGGCTATCCATTGCTTAGTATTCATATGTACACAATGCTTACACCCAGTCAACAGCTGTGCAATGCTTAGCATTGCTTATGTTTTATTATATTGGTCTACCACCTGTATAGTATTTATTTATCATTCATTACATAATATAGATGTATTTACCTTCCCTGAAATCCCCCAATGTGCTGTGATTAATTTATTCTTGTTTGAGTATACTGTATGGGGCACTTGTGTTTATATGGGGGTTTCACTACTTTATTACACTGACACCTCACATCTGGGCCTAATACACTAGTCTGATTGAGAAAAATCAGTTACTTCTTATATAAATATGCAAAAAATTAAAAATGTAATGTTTACACATACAAAATAGAAATGGGTTTGATGAGGCTCATACCATGAATGACTACATGCGCTCTAACTGCTACACTATTGCACTTATGCTTATGCTGGATGTCTATTGCTTTTTAACTTATCATGCCATTTCAGCTGGGTTAAGCATAGCTAAGCAACGGGCACACCCATGCAGCTACACTTAAACTTTATTGCATATATATAAAAAAAATCTATTTGTTGTGTTTTGTTATTTGTACCCTTCAGAATATCCATGCTAATGCTGAACCTGTTATTCCATCAATTTTCTGCTTTGTGGGATGATTATCCCTTATGGCTTTGTCCACATTCCTTACTCTGATGGGTTGGGAGGTGTGCGCTATGTGCTTATTGTAAATCTGTTATTCTATCAACTTTTGGCTTGGTAGGGATGATTGTCCCTTACGGCTTTGTCCAGATTTCTTACCCTGACAGGTTGGGGGTGTTACAAGCATTCTCACTTGTTTTAAATTGCCGAATGGCAATTCTAGAGTGCAGGGGGCATCTGTATTGTGAGAGCTCTGCTCTCAGACACACCTCCTATGTTCGTACATGGAACTGTGTCCATTGTACAGCATGGCAACGAGCCTTCATACATATGCATGGCACACTGCTTTGCTGAACAGGAACAGTCCCTGACGTGCAGGAATAAGTTATTCCTGCACGACTGCTTGCTGAATCCAGGTGTCTAATTTGTTAAAATTGTGCCGCCTCACAGTTAGATGTTGCCCGTTCGATTCTCACTTAGAGCGTCTTCTGTGTAGCAACATGCGTGAATGGGCATTCCTTCGCTGAAGGTTGTGCGTTAGGCCTGGCAAGCCAGTACGTAAAAATCTACTGCCAATCATTAGCGGACCGGAGTTCCACTGTGGCAACCCCTAACCGGGAAAAGCCGAAAGACACAAACAAACCATGAATACCTCATACTATACCTAATGTCTTTTGAGGTTAAAAAAGGTAGTTTTGCCAAAGTTATGCAGAATCAAATTAGAAAATTCTTGGTCTTCCTCATGAGCTGTGATTTGGAATAAATATTATATTTGTATATCCAAATATTCTGTCAGTCTTTGCATTACTTCGATAATTTGGAAGGAGAGAAGTGTGTTTGTTTCTGCCTTGCATCTGCTAAAAGAGTGTTGTAGCAGGCTGGGACTAATTTTTTAAATATTTTTCAACTAAACATTGTGCCAAAGTCAGGGTCATTCAGGCTTTGTGAATTGTCACTACTTATTCTAAGATCATATATTGAGATTCTAACTGAAAGATTTTTGGATAATGGAGGGCACGTACACTGATTCATTAACTTGAACAGGAATGTAAGAAAGGTTATATTGAATTTCCTGTATTGCATTGATTCTGCAAGAGAAGACAGTGATTTGGCTCTGGGATTTAGGCTCATAGGTTAAGGCTCGTAGGTTCATAGGTGTGTACTAGGCTAATGAGTCTGGAGCCTTTACAAGCCTAGCCCATAAGATTACCCTGGTATTGTGACACCCAACCTTAGTTCCCAGTGCCTTTGTTGAGTAAAGCCACTGGAATGATCCCCGGGGCGAATTTTCTATTTCCCATCCACTCATCAAGATTTCTCTTGAAGAGGGCCAGTGAGGTGCTCTGTTTGACATGTATGGGAAGTCTATTCCATAGCATGGGCAGTCTCTGAGTTATGAACCTGTCCCTCCAGCTTGTTCTGCTGATTATGTTAATGAGGTTGAGGTCTTTGGAGCATGTGGTGCGGAGGGATTGGGATTTCTTTAGATGTAGCATTTGTAACAGAGCTGGGTCAGACATGACTTTGTATGTCAAGTAGAGATCGCCTCTAAATAGGTGATATGAGACAGAGAATAGTTGGAGTTTTTTGAGTCTATCCATATAGGACAAGTGTTTAAGGCCTAGGATCCTCTTTGTGAGGTACTTTTGTGGCCTCTCCATTTGTTTCAGGTGTCTAGTGAGGTACATGCCAAATGGGGCATTGTACTCTATGACTGGTCTAATGAGGGAAGAGTAGAGAGAAATGATGACCTCATTCTTCCTGGATGCAAAACCCTTAGTAACGAGATGTGCCACATAGAAGGACTTTCTGACCACAGTGGTAATGTGGTGGTCAAAAGAGAGGTTGCTGTCAACCTGTGTTCCCAGATCTCTTATAATGCCTTCTGTGTTCAGTGAACTACCATTGATGTGGTAATTCATGGGAACTGGGTTTTTCCCAAAGGGGATGATGACACATTGTTTGGCATTGAGCTTAAGGCCATGGCTCTGACACCAGTCATTGGTCTCAGTGAGGCCTTTCTGTAGGATGTCAACATCACTTGGGGAGTTAATAATAGCTCCTAACTTGCAATTGTCTGCGAACTGTAACAGCCAGAGTCCCTTTGTGTTGACCTGAACTTCAGAGAAGTAGATACCAAACAGGAGAGTACCCAGGACCGAACCCTGTAGGACTCCACTTGTGACTAGTCATCAGTCTGACTTGGAGTCAGCTACTTTCACACTGTGGGTTCTATCTGTGAGCCAATTTGCAAACCCACCTAGTGATATAGGGGTTGATGCCTAGCTTAGTGAGTTTTTCTATGATTCCTGAGCGGGGAATGGTATCAAAGGCCTTGGCCAGGTCAAGGTAGGCTGTATGAACCACCTTTCCTTCATCCACAGCCCTGGTGACAGACTCAGAGAAGTTGACCAGGTGGAGCAGGCATGATCTACCCTTCACAAAACCAAACTGTGTGGGATCCAGAGTTTGGAGATTCCCTATATCCTTGTTTATTAGGTCCATGATGATGTGTTCCATAGTTTTACATATCAAACTCATCAGGCTAATGGGACGATAGTTCCCAGGGTCTGTAGTCGCTCCTCCTTTGTGGAGAGGGATGACTGTAGCAGTGCGCCATTCAGTTGGGACAAAGCCTGAGGTAAGGCTGTGATTGAACAGGGCACACAGGTGAGGTGCCAGTTTGCTTTGTAGTTCAGGTAGAACACAGGCAGGGATATTGTCAGGTCCCACAGAAGCTGTATTCTTGGCCTTGGACAATTCTGTTTTAACCTGTGCAGCAGTAATACTGGGTTCCTGGCAATCTACTGGAATTGTGATTGGTCCTTTGCTGGGGAGAGAGGGGGTAAAGTTGGCACTGAATCTGTTGAGCAGTATATTGGCAATATCATTCGGCTTAGTATAGGTGGTACCATTGTGCAATAGCTCAGAGCAAATCTGGGTATTGCCGTGGAGATTCTTTACATAACTATAGAACGCCTTGTGGTTGTCTCTACTATCTGCTGCAATTCTGTTTTCATAGCTAGCTTTAGAGGATTTGATGCGGGATCTCAACTTTTTGTTGAGACTGATAAGGGAGTTTTTCCAGTCTTGGGACTTCACCTTATTCTGCATCAGTTTCCTCCTTCTGTTGTAGAGTTTTTTTATGGCAGGGGACCACCAGATTGGCTTCCTTTTTTATAGGAGAGCGTCATAGTTCTATTGGGTATGGTGAGATCCATGCCTTTGTGTACGTGTTCGTACAGTGCACTGGTGTATGATTTGGCGGTCATGCAATTATTTTCCATTGACATGGGTGCCGTGAAGTTAGCTACCTCTGTTTTTAGGAGCCCAAATTTAGCTTTGGAGAAGTTGTTCATGGTGGTTACCTTTGTGGGGGGGGGGGTGGATTTCCAAGGTGATTAGTTTGTGGTCGGATCTAACGAGGGAGGAGTTGACTATTGGTGTAGAGCAATGGTCGCCCATGTTTGTAATGACCAAATGACCAGGTCAAGGATATTGCTACCTCTAGTGGGGGTAAGAACGAGGTGGTCCAGGGCATTGGAATTAATGAACTCCAGGAAACGTTGGGCAAGTGTATTGGTACATGAGTAGTTTTCCCAGTTAATGGAGGGGTAGTTGAAGTCGCCCAGTATGAGTGTTACGTCAGACCCTAATATTCTCCAGGGTGCTTAGGAATGTGGAGTGTGAGTCTTGGGACATGGTTGGGGACCTATAGCAGGCTACGACCTGAATCACTGTCTTACCCAATGTTAGCTGCACCTGAAGTATCTCTGATGCATTATGTTGGGCTACTGGAAGTGTGCACATCCTTTATGAATATGAAAACACCACCACCTTTGGAGCTTTGGTTCAAGTTCTGGGGCCGAAAGATGTGGAATGAGTTATAGCCTGGTAGTGTAGGGGTGCTTTCTGCTGCCTTGAACCAGGTCTGTGTTACAGCACAAATGTCAATGTTCTCCATTTTAAGGAGTGCTTCAAGTAAGTGCATTTTGAGATTTAGACTTCTAGCATTGAGCAGCATGACCCTCAGACTGCATTTGTTTGTAGCTGTTACGGTGGTAATTTGGTCTTTGAACACCACCTAAAAAAGGCACTATAGAGGTGGCAAGAGCCTCGGCCAGTAAACAGAAGCCCAGGGGTGACAGATGCAGGCCATCTCTGGCAAAGCATCGAGGTCTGTCAAGCATGTCATCCCAGGCAGACAGATACTGGATCCCCTTAGAATGACACCAGAAACTTATCCAATTGTTGAAAACAATCATTTTCTACTTGCACTGTAGTATCATTCTGGGTGATGGAAGGCGGCTGCTCAGGGCTAGGGTCATACCCACCTGGGCTACATAATCCGAGAGCTCCTTTCTGTCTGTTTTCATGTAGTCCAGGGAGGTACGTCTCAGGTCATTCGCACACACATGTACAATAACAGTCATATTTTTACCTATTGTTGAGGGACCTGAGTGCGTACATTATGTGGTGGATCCTGGCACCTGACAGGCAGCTGACTGTTACTTTCTCCTTATTCACCCTAGTGAGTGGGACATCAGTGTGCCTCACTATCGAGTCACCTATGACTAGCATGTTGGGCATGCTGTTTTGCGTTAGGGGCTTTGGTTGAGTGGCACACTGTTAAGGAGAGTTATGTGTCTCGTGATTAGTGTTGTGTTGTGGTGGTTGAGTGCATTTCTGCCTTGGAGGTCTCTAATGTTTGGGTAGATTTTTATTGAGACCCTCTGCGAAGGTGAGTGTGTGATTTGTGTTTTTATGTGAAGGCAGTGATGGTGTGTGTTCTGGAGGGCTGTGTGTTCCATGTGGTGTGGTGCAAGTGTTGAGCTTCTCCTCTTGACCAGCTATTCCAGTCTTGGCTGGAGAGGGCGTAGCTTCCAATTTGGATATATAAGTGCATCTTTCACAAGTCTGTGTATTGGGAGGTAAGAAGACAGGGTTGTCAGTGTACATTAGGCAGTTGCTACATTGCCTCAAAATGCCCAAATTCACCAGGTTAATAGGAGGAAAGCACAGGGAACTGACCTTTAGACATGCCTGAAGGGGTGGGCATTAATAATAAGTACTGGAGCTGTATCCTTGTATAACGTTTAGTGCTGGTAGCACTTTTGTGTGCTACAATAATTGCTACAAGAAGTCTGGTAAAGTGCTAGACTAATAAGCTAGTAAAAGTGCAGGACAGGAGAGAACTAGGGGATCTAAGGGAAAAATTGAAGAGAAGATTTTTTGGTACCACTCAGAAGCTTACAAACAGTCCTGGATACAGCAAATCTGGACTAGACTAGTTACTGGAAAGGAGGGAAACAAGTGCAAATGTGGGCTTTTAAACCAGAAAGTTGAAAGGGATGACAAAAACTGCCCAAACGGCCAATAAACTACAATTTCTGGGCCAGAAACCACTCCTCTTGTGGTAGATAGGCTACCTAGTGCTTACCACTCCCACTGATAAGCTAGAAAGCTTCCTTCTAACACAGAAAGGCTTGGGGGGGTCAGAAGTTTACTTTTTGGTGAAAAATAACGACATAGTTTGCTAACAGTGTCTGGAAGTAGGGTGATGTCTAGTGAGAAGCTTACAGAGATGATTGGTATGCTTGCTCTATAGTTTTAATAATAATACATTTTTGCTAATGCCTTTCTTGCATCTGGAGAGACCAAACAGGATTCAGTAACTCAGTTTTAATTGTTGCCATTTGTTATAGGCTGTTCTGTCTGTTTGTGGCTTGAATGGCTGGGTTTATTACATGAGAAGTCTTAGATATTTATATTCAAAAATCTGGTTAATCACATTTCCAAATGGGTCTCTTAGACTGGTTTGAGCTGAATATGGCAATTTTTGTAATGTGGCAAAGACCCAAACTACAAATTTTTAGCACTGATTATAAGTGTGTTGTGCTATCCAGTTCCACAGAAGGATAGTTGGTTAGTTGGTGGTTTCTTTGTCAAGGGTTAAGGATAGAAATATATTCTGTATACATCATGAGTTCTAGTTTAAGAAAATCTAATGTGGGGTTATTAATGAAGATTCAATATAGTATAGATCCCAGAATGAACCCCTGAAGAACTCCTCTAGTAAGATCAACATGTTCATTTTGAGGTGGTGGGGTATTTGTTTTAAATGAAAAGCTTGGATTGCTTGTCCTTACTGATTTATCTGTGCCCTGGAAAGTTACAACAATAAGAACTAGATCAAGTGGGGACTGTTGCCATGGAGTTTATTAGGTTTAGTGAATTTGCTGATGAGTTGTAAAAGTTATATTATTCAAATAAGCCTACATAAGAGATGTCTGCCTGCCCCAACTGCATTTTGGTTGAAATCACTCAGAATGATATTGTTTTGGGGACTGGATGTGCACCTCTGTTGTATACCTTGCTCAAATAAATCCAGGTTAGATTGTGCTCATTTATGAGCTATTCCAATATGCAGGTTCGTGTGGTCATCAAGCTGTAAATGTGTTGTTAACAAGTCTGAAGAATCATTGGTGAAAGGGTTAGCCATGGTAATATTTACAATAATAATTATTGTCTTTTTGTTGCTAAGGAGTAACATACAACTATTCCTGCACATGCTCCCTGCCCTGTTCTCAAAGTGCAACTAGCAGTTGTCAAAAGTGAGGAATGAAGAACAGATGTCATCCTTAAGCCATGTTTCAGTTATGGGTATGTTATCAGGTTTCCAAGAATTAACTAGGCTACAAGTTGTGTCCACTTCGAGTTTAAACTATAGATGTTTAATGTAGTTGTACTGAATCCTTTTGTTATGTTATATGAAGAGATGATTTGTAAAGGATGCCCCAGTGTTCTGTTTGTATATGCCCTGTGCGAAGAAAGTTTAAATAATAAAGACACGACTTTATAGGACATTGCTTTATAGTGTTGAATGGAACTGACTAAGGTGATTTTGTACTAGCGATATCTGGATATGCAACTGCATTTGACAGAAGTATTTAAACACTGGTATTAGTAAACATGACGTTTGAACTTAAAACATGTCAGCAGATGTTGAAGTGCTTAGGTGAGGATTTATTTAGTTGATCTGAACTATCAAAATAGTCAAAATATAACGTTTACATAATACAAAATGAGACCTAAAAATCCACCAGTTAAATCTTTAATGAAGGAAATAAACCAGGAATCTACCCTTGATAACTAGAGGATGCAGGTGACCAGAGTACAGCGATCACTTACAATCATATAGTCCTGTAGAAGGCATCCTTTTTCTGGTACAGTAAGGAACTATTTTCCTAATTCCACACAGAACTAGATAAATGCATATTATGTGGTATCCAGTGTATTAGGCAAAGCCTCAATCAGCAAAGCATAGCTTCTTTGGGATGTCAAAACTCCAGTTTTCAAATCAGAGAAAGTGCAACGATTCATGAGATGGAGTGATTATGGAGTAATAGTAACTTATATGGAGGTACCTGTGGTATCTTTCAGTATCAGAAGTAGGGGCAGGTGGAGAAAAGCCTTCCACAGAAATCTTTTTTTCCATTTCATAAAATGCAATTGTAGCTGTTTCTGCTGAAATTCAATCTAGTAACAGTATCGTCTAGATATTACACTGCAGTCCCATTATTTATTTTATTTTATTTATGTTACATTTGTTGACCGGGCTAGTCTAACTGGATATATGTCCATTTTCAGTAGAGGCCCGGGGAGAAAAGCTCTGATATATGCACTAGTATCATAACATTCAATAAATGCAAATAGTATCATAACATACAATACATGCAATAGCAGGAAGTGATTGTTCGCTAGCAATGTTTTATGTTGAAGTTGTTTTGTAATCAGACTACTCAATGTATGCAAGAAGCTGAGCAGTTTTGTTCCTGTATTCGACCCAGCTGCTGATATTTTCTGTCAAATGTGTGAGAAAGATGTCAGGCAGTTCTTTCTTAATGGACCTCCACATGGTAAATTTTCATAATTTAGATAGGTCTGAATGGCAAGCTTTATGTAATCTGCAAGCAAATGATTACAGTAGTTTTCCGACGAAGTTTCTTCCACATTGCATTGTGGCAAGCGACAAAACCCTTACGGATGGCAGCACACTTCCTTTTGGTTCTTGGATAGGAATCCTCGCTGCTTCTTTATACATTCCCATAAGTTGCCCCGAGCGAACTGTTCGCTGTTGGGATTATACAACGGTCTAAGTATTGCATCATTATTTTTCCCAATATTTTAACAATTATTAGTCATTTATGTGTGAATTATGCAGAAATATACTCACTGCTTTGTTTTAATATTTTTTTTCTGAGCATATTTCTGCATAATTGACAGAGAAATGACTGACAAGCCACACTTGAAGAAAAGTTAACTGCTGACTGATAGGGAACTAGGTGTTACTTTTGCTCCTGCTGGCTGTTATATATTTCATAGTTACTAGAAGAAACACACACTGACAAGACCTCTCAAACACTTAGCAGAAGAAATCTGGACACAGCTGAAAATAATGGAGAAACAACGGCCCAGAAATAGGGACAGATTTTAAATTCTGCTCTAATAAACTTAGAACGTTGCTAGAGTAACAGGATTTGTGTTAACGTGCATTTTCTAAAGGATATTTCAGAAGCTCAAGTGTATGTCATTGTTTGGTGACTTCAGTCCTTCATTGATTTGCCAGAAACCCACAACGTTTATGAGGAATGGACCAAAAATATGAGGCAAAAATCTGGACAGTTGAGAGGTATACTGACATGTACCCAACACTAAGAGGGGATGTTTAATTAATGTCTATTAACAATGATAATATCTCACAGTTCTTCAGCAACACAACTACGTCACAAATTATCAGCACTTAATGACATTTCCCACGGACTGCACTCAATGACCCCTAAACTAACAGGCTGTAGAGGTTAAAAGCAAGCACATGCAAAGACTGAGTACACTGCTCCATGTGTGGTTCCTTCTAGCAGAGTACAGTGTCTCTTTCTTTCTTCCACTTACTAATTTGCTTCCTTTAAGTATCGGTGATATTTATTCAGTGGATGCCTGTATGAATCTCAGCATTTGGATAAAAACAAGTGTAAGAACAAGCTCCTAGATGTGTTCTGTGGGATATAAGGAGTAAAACAGATACACAGAAAACTTGAGGTGATGTGCTTTAGTTCTAGCTGTGAGCGGTTGTTATATCTTGATCGACAAGGGCATGGATTTAATTCCTTTAAACATGCTTTTAGAGAAAACCCCAGGAAAAATTGTTACTGTTAAGATGGGGATATTGACATTGCCTGAAGCAGGGGAAGAACTTGTTCTATGACACAATTACGCCTCCATTTCAAACAGCTGGACTGCATACTGTAAACAACTGAATAAACATGAAAATAAACTTTCATATTTTTTATTATTATATAACACTACGTACAGTGCATGTACCATCTAGAATGTTATCCAGCCCACCCATTCTAATTGTCATGTTAGTGCCCACCTTTCCCTATGGAAGTCCATGTAATCACACACAGACACACACACACACACACACACACACACACACATATATATATATATATATATATATATATATACATATATATATATATATATATATATATGGGTCTACTTGAAAACACCTACACGCAAAATACCGACGACGAGAACACCGAGACCGGAAGATCGACAACTGAAATGACTGATAGTTTAAAAGCCCGACGCTGAGAACACCAACATGTTAAGGTAAGTTGCGATAGTGACAGACTTTAGGGTTATGGGCGGGTTAAGTGAGTTAGGATTAGGGTGTGGATTAGGTGAGTGTGCGATAGTGATGGACCTTAGGGTTAGGGTTTCGGTTAAGGTTAGTGCATAGATAGTTGTGTATGTAAGGTTTAGTGCAGGTTTGTAAGGTTTTTGTTGGGCTTGTGTTGTGTGTATGTCTTTTGGAAAAGGTATTTGTTTTATTTTGTAATTGTCAGGATTGTGCTTTGTCGGGCATGTGAAGTTTTGTGCTTTTAAACTGTCGGTTATCTCAGTTGTCGATCTTCCGGTCTCGGTGTTTTGCGTGTCGGTGTTTTAAAGTAGACCCATATATATATATATATATATATATATATATATATATATATATATATATATATATATATATATACACATATCAGGTTAGGCATGAGAAGTTCGAAGTGGGTTCGGTCATACCCCCTTCAGTCGAAGTCCGGAGGCCGAACGGCGACAATGTTGAACCCAACATTGCCAAAGTATGAAGCTCGCCCCCATCTTCGCCCATGTTAAAGCCTGTTTCACGATTTACGGCTAATCGTGGGTCGGTAATTGTATCATTCAACGGAATCTGGTTCGAACTTGTCGTGGTAAACCACACACACACACATTATATATATATATATATATATATATATATATATATATATATATATATATATGTGTGTGTATATGTGTGTGTGTGTGTAAGTTTTTCTTCATTCAATTCTCCATGTCCCTAGTGTGGGGATTCTACATAATCCCCTACTATATATATATATATATATATATATATATATATATATATATATATAGTGACTCATTTAAAAACAGCAACTACAATTTGTGAAATTTTGAAATTTAAGCAGAGGTCAATTACACATGCCGAAGAAGGACAAGAAAAATATTTTACAGTGAATTGTGAATTACAGGCCAGTATCAGCAGGAAAGATATCTCTACAAACCACAGTCACATTTTCTGAAAGATGGTAGATTACTAGCAGTTTCCCAGGGTTAGGAGCATTTGCTTCATATTTACATTGATATCTATGTGGGTTATTATAGGAACAGCATATATTTTTCATATATTACTGGCACAGTAACTTACCTAAGGAACACATATTTATTAAAATATGATGGCACTTGAAATGATTATATCAGAAAAGTATTTGCAGATGGCATATTCGAAATGTACACCATTAGGCATGTCTGTACATCTAGCAAAATGGCTGCAAGCAATACAAGGGAGTTCCCCCCAAATACCTAGAACAGGCAGCTCTTCAACCATATGAGCAAATCTAGTCTAGGAAGAGATCATCCACTTTCTCTGAGAAAAAGACCAAACAGGAGTGGCAGACCCTGATAAAGTGTCTTGGCTTAAATATTGTGTGTGTTGAATAAAAAATAGAAGTGTTTCTTCCTGATTGCTACATTCTAGAAAGCACTTAATCATCTTGTGATGATGTTAGATCACCATGATAATCAGTGTGATCTGATAGATGGTCTTGCCTGTATAAATCCAAAGAGGGGTTACCCATAATGCATGGGACAGTACTGAAGTCACTAGTTAGTATGAGTTGACATGTGTACTTTAAAAGAAGCACTAGCTAAAGAGTAATGTGTGCGTGTGTGTGTATGTACTACTAATATGAAAATAAATGCAGCTAATGTATACACATTAATCTTGGTCCCTCAAGTGTCTAAAATAATGTCTTTCAGCTTTTCCCAGTTAGGGGTCGCCACAGCGGAACTCCGGTCCGCTAATGATTCATGACATGATGCCAGAAGTGAGACTGAATTAAAATGAAAATGGCATCAAATCTAAAAAAAGGCAACAGTATAGTTTGGTGGGAAATGGTGCAGTGATGCTGTAAAGAGCCCTATCAATGATTTTACCAACATTTTATCATGGCATTGACTCAGGGAAGGTGGCAACCAGCAAAAGAAGAGACAGAAAAGATAAAGCGGAAAAACAACATTAAAATGACAAAATTCACTTCATCAGAGTCATTTGACTTTATACAACCTTTATGGCAAAAAAGAAAGGCAAGGCTTTGTACTCCTATAGAGCTGCAGTCAAAATATCCAAGGAAGACCATGAGGTTTAGGTAAATGCTCTTCTTTATGTTACAGACAGAGATTTTAAAATGATTATTTATACTTTCACATTTGCCTAGGTGCAGTCCTTAATATTGGAGCCTCTGATGGGAAAGTTAAATGAGCGTTTTGTGCCTAAATGAAATATTATATGTGAAAGAGCATCTGTGGGTAGGGGATGAGTCAATAAAAGACTTTTGTATGAACTGTCAGAATACTGTGCATTTGATGACACTAAAGGGAAGTAAACGAGAGACAGAATTGTTATAGGTAATGTAGACTATGGAGTTTCACAAAAGTTGCAGCTTGAGCCAAATTTAATATTAGAGAAAGCTATAATAATCGCTTGCCTGTCTGAACAAATTTAAATCAGTGTACTGATATGAGATTGGCTGAAGGTTAAAATGAATGCAAAAAAAACATGCAATGAAAAAAACAGTGTTGGGGAGGCCAATTGAGCTGTTCAAGTGAATGCAAAATTAATGAATGTAGCCATGAAAAGTGGATTGGATGCAATAGTGAGCATAAAGAATCAGAGCAGTGTTTGTCACAAAGCAGAAGGTTTCAGAAGTACAACAGAATGGGACATTTTGGTGTTTTATGTAACAATAAAGAAGGCAAAGAGAAGCAACACATGTTAAAACTGATGAAAGTACAAAGAAAACTTCATTTTTCTTTTTGGTAAGTAAGCAGTCAAACCCAGATGATGAATATCATGTCAGAGATACAGTTGTTGTCTCTCAGTTAAGGTTCAAGGTAGATACTGGGGCATATATAACTGCATTGTCACAGACTCAGAACTTGTGTTTCCTTGACATGGTTAAATGATGCAATCAAGAGGGAGAAGTTTATCCAGCCCACCTCGGAGGACATAACACCCCAGGTTAACTGGTATAAGGATGCTCTCCACATTAGATGCATCAAGTGGGGTTTGGAAAATGCCCCATGACCCAAATACTATGAAGTTAGCCATATTTATTACATCACTGAAGGAGTCTGTTTCAAGGTTACCTTTTTTGAATTTGCTTCAGCATCTGAACTCTTTTAGCATGAAATAAGTACAATCCTCAAAAAACATGTGAGCACAGTGTTTGTGATGGATGACATTTTGATGTCTGAGCCTGAGAAAGAGTCTAAATGCAGTGTTTCAGATTGTTGAACAGTCAACACTCCAGCTAAATAAGGAAAAGTGCCATTTAGTCAAGAATTAAATTCAACATTTTGAACATTGCGTTAATGGAGATGGCATCAGACAAGATCCAAGTAAAATAAAAGTTGTGACTGTGTTACCAAGTCCAAATAATGTAATGGTACTCTGACAAATGTTTGGCATAATACACAATTCTTTACAGACTGTTTCCTCTCACAAAAGTAAATAAAAGGAAAACATGTAAGGACAATAGCTTTGAGCACAGAGAGATACTTTGATTAGAAAATTTACAGAAAACAAAAAAAAAGTAAGTGCTTTTGTCTATGTTGATTAACAGGCTTCTTCAGACTCTGAGTTTTACCTGTGCTTCTTTATGTAGTAAAAGTAATATGACATCATCAAAGGTCAACCAATTAAAATAACAGATCCCAGTGTAAGCTAAGCTGCACGTAAAGGCTTACACTTACTTTTTGTTTATTTGGTACACATTCAAAATTAATATAATCATTTAAAACAGACATTTTTGTGGCATTCAGTCTCACCTGCTACTCATATTCTTTTTTGCCCACCAGGTTCTCATCAACACCACCCCTGATGTCAGATTCAACAACATCTTACACATAAAAATAAATCTTTTAAAACAAGTACACTTTGTGCTCTGCCTATATGACATGTTCTTGTTATGCTAATAGATTCTTGAAATGTTCTAGTGTCCTGCCTATATAAAATATACTCAGTAAGTTAGACACTCAGCATTGTACACCACAAAGATTGTATTATAACTACAATACTTTGGGGCAGCATAACTTATATCAATATCGGTGTTTACAGAGAAAACAGAAGGATTGTTGAAAATAGCTTTACACACTGTTTACATGCATTAAAAACATTGTAATCTGTAGTGAGAGACATGCATTAAAAACATTGTGGTCTGTAGTGAGAGTAGGGAACAGGTGGAGGAGACCCTGGAGAGGTAGAGATATGCTCTAGAGAGAAAAGGAATGAAGGTCAGCAGGACTAAGACAGAATATATGTGTGTGAATGAGAGGGAGGATAGAGGAATGGTGAGGATGCAGGGAGAAGAGGTGTTGAAGGTGAATGAGGTTAAGTACTTGGGATCAACAGTTCAGAGTAATGGTGAGTGTAAAAGAGAGGTGAAGAAGAGAGTACAGGCAGGATGGAGTGGGTGGAGAAGAGTGTCAGGAGTGATTTGTGACAGACGAGTACCAGTAAGAGTGAAAGGGAAAGTCTAAAGAGGGTAGTGAGACCAGCTATGTTATATGGGTTGGAGACAGTGGCATTGACAAAAAGGCAGGAGTCAGAGCTTGACGTGGCAGAGTTGAAGATGTTAAGATTTGCACTGGGTGTGATGAGGATGGACAGAATTAGGAATAAGTATATTAGAGGGTCAGCCCAGGTTGGAAGGTTTGGAGACAAAGCCAGGGAGGCAAGATTACGTTGGTTTGGATGTGCTGAGGAGGGATGCAGAGTATATTGGGAAAAAAGATGCTAGGGATGAAGCTGCCAGGTAACAGGAAAAGAGGAAGGCCTAAGATAAGGTTTATGGATGTGGTGAGAGAGGACATGCAGGTGGTTGGTGTGACAGAGCAATATGCAGAGGACAGGAAGAAATGGAAACAGTTGATCTGCTGTGGCGACCCCTAACGGGAGCAGTCAAAAGAAGAAGAAGAAGACACTGTTTACATGCATTGCAAGAACAAGTCCCCTTGGCTCCAGTTTCATGACTATGGCACACACTGGGTCTCTTTAATATGTTCTTGATATTATAACATTTCTTGTTAATAATAATCACAGACTCCCTACTACTTTTAATACAACTGGGTCTCTAGCCAAAATTTGCCATTTGTTTTCTACTATCCCTTTTATTACTAGCATATGAAGGGTCTAGGATTAAACCAGACCCTTAGTCTACTTTTTCCTTCTTAGAAAAGAGAGGCCAAAAGCTCCCCCCTGTTCTCACTATTAACTTCAGTAAGGGGGTTATATAACTGCTGTCTCCCAGCCATAATCTCATTTGCCAGTTTTTAACACAAACTGAAGGGTAACCCCTCTTTTAAACATATTTATCATTCTACACAAACCTACTTTAAAATTGTAGGTGGACAGTCCACTGACTTTTGTCATTTGACCTTTCATTAAGTTGTGTTTCTAAAATGTCAGATGCATACTACCATAATGCAAATAATTGTTACACGCCACAGATTTTCTTGCTAGTCTTAGCCAGTCTAGTATTCAGAAGACATTTTCCCAACTTAATGTCCAAAAATACCGCACTCGTATGTTGCTCATAATTAAACTTTAGAAACACTACAAATATTTCAACCAAATGGAGATTAAGAGAGCATCAAACAAACTATACACAAAGAAAAATATTGGAATAGCTAAGCACTTTTGCTATTTAATATGTCAGAACCTCATCAGAGCTAAACTAGACTGACAAAGTTCATTTAAATAGTGCCAAAAAATCACGAGTAGTCATCTGACACACTCAATCTACAACTTATTAAACAAAACATAATAACAAATACTGTCACTTACTAAACTCTAGAAATCTAGTGGTCTTGTTCAAATATTCCTGAAATGAATTTAACATTTCTTGTGATCTTGCCCAAATAAAAAGCAAGTCATCAATGTAACAGACATACCTTTTAAAAGAGCACTGTCATAGACAAACAGGTGTTTCCAAAAAGCAAGTACTACATTTGCAAAGCTGGTGTTCGAAGTAGCCCCCATAACCAACCCCTGCATCTGTTGATAAAAATGATTGTTAAAAATAAAAATAGTTGTACCGAAGCACCATCTCCAAACATTAAACAAGAAAGACAACTTCCTTAACAGGGAAAGAACTGCTGCCCAAAAGACAGTCCTTAAAGCATACTAACTGTGTAGCAATGGGAATGACAGTGTAAAGCTGTGAATGCCAGCTACCACCAAAAACTCTTAGTACCTTAATACAGTATGCAGAGTCCAAAATAAAAGATTTTAGTGACATGACTACATGTTTAGCTTATTTTCAACATATAATGCCAATGGGTCTGTCTTTGAACTTGGAGATGACAAGATAGGTCTTAAGGGAAGACTGTTAACAAAACTGCTAAAAACGATGTAGCACAGACCTGGGACTTTGCTCAAGAACAGACTTTTAAAAAAGTCAGGTCTACATCGGGTCCACACCAGTACTTGCTTACTACAATATTAGTGATCTGACAGTGGTGAGGACAGATGCCAGCACCTACAGTGCTGGAACAGATTTATTACAACAGATTGACGTCATACTGAAGCCTATGGCTTTCCGTTCCAGAACATTAACAGTGGCTATAAGGAGATATTATCAAACTGAAAAGGAATGCCTAGCAGCAATATGGGCATGTGGGTGATTTTCATGTTACCTACTGGGACCGGACAGTTTCCAGCTGCAGACAGATCACAAACCAGTAGTACCACAAATAAATGTTTTTGAGTTTGACATATTGCCCCTAAGATGTCAATGACTTTTGATGTGGCTCAGATAATTCAAAGTAAAGGTCTGATAGTGGCAGATGCCCAGACATCCAGTGACTAAAACAGTTCAAGTAGAGAATGAAGAATATGAGAGTATAAATGTACCACCTATAATGTCTATCAGACCAGTGAATTCTCATGGGATGGTTGCACTCAGAGAAATGATGAAGGAAAATGTAGACCTGTAGACCATAATTGGACATGACTGTGATGGATGGCCAAGAAAACTTACGTGGTCAATAAGTTCATTGTACAAAGACTTCATTCATAGAGTTTGTTTTTCACGGCATGAAGGCCTCTTGTTATACCAAAAGGGGATTGGAATGCCAAATTCATAAAGAGCAGAAGTCCAGCGATAAAGCCACAAAAGGCATTGAGGTTTGACCAAGTGCATAGAAAGGCAGAGAGAGTACAAATGTTTTTGTTTTGGCAAAATATTAATGATATAAGCAACCTTGCATCTAAGTGACAATTTTGTACTGGGCACAGACCTACTCAAAGAAAACAGTCCCTAATTGTATCTCCATTAGCAAAATGACAATGGAAGCGAACTGCAGCGCTTGTGTGAACATAATGGGAGAAACGTTCTAGTAGTAGCATACTATTGTTCAAATGACACTGAGAAAGTTAATCTACCAATAACAACTAGTCAACAAGTTATGTCTCAGTTTAAGACAATGTTTTCCAGATGGGGTTATCCTCTTGAGCTTGTTACTGACAACGGAACTCAGTCTGTGTCCACGCTGTTTCAAAAATTTGGAAGGGATCGTGAGTTTGTCCATACAACAATTCCACATAATCCACAGGCAGACTGTGTTGCTGAGACAGAAGTACATTTAATCAAAATTCTGAATCAATCTGATCTATCACTAAGTCTAATATCCTATACAGCCACATCTCAAAGGGGGGCTGGCGTGCGCCCATCACAACTAACGTTGACCAGACAGATCTGAGCCACCATCGTGATGCTTGAGATAAACTCATTACCAAAGGTTATATCATGTGAGACTGTTTAATGAAATGGCCAAAGGGCCACATTTACATACAAATATTTCTGAAGGAAAAAAAATATTCAGTCTATTCTTTGCCTAATTTAAACGTAGGTCATGATGATAGAGGTGGAATATGAAGAAATCAGAGATACACTCAGGTCATTCCTGAGATGTCTGAACACAGTAGACAAAGTTTATGGGGCATTGCCTCAACTAGAAGAAGTGACCATCACTGAGTTAGTGTCTTTAGAGGCTGATAACCAGGCTAGTCACATTCTAACGAGGAGACATACTGCCTAAAAGTGACATTTTGCCCAATAAGAGGTACATTACCAGCTAACGACATGTTACCCAAAAGGGACTCATCACAAATAGAAAGTCTTTAATGCTCACAATTAGTGAGAAATACTTCATGACAGCATAAGATAAGGCTTCCAGTTTGGTACCAAGTCATGTGATGGTTCCAGAAACAGACAAGTGCTAAAATAACTGCTAACAGGACACTGGAAAAGCTTAAGTATTTTCTGTTACTGGTTCATAGGTTGGTACTAGGCTATCAGCCCTATACAAGCTAGGGCATATACATTCCCTGGCTATTTCTTCCCACATTATTTTATTTCCTGGACCCCTCCCCTCCCTAGTCTAGCAGGCGATGATCCCTGGGGTGAATTTCCTTTCTCCGGGTTTGATGTATGTATGGCAGAGATGCAGAAGCCTCTGAGTGAGTAGATATGAGACAGAGTATAGAGTTTTTTTTTAAGCGGTCAGCGTAGGGTATCTTTTGAGGTATTTCTGAGAGGCCTTCCAGTTGTTGCAGATGTCTTGAGAGGTACATACCAAATGGGCTATTATAATGGGGGTCTAATGGATGATGAGCAGTGGGACAATGACTCCTTTTTCTGGATGAAAGCCCTTCATGATGAGGTGTGCCACATAGAAGGATTTCTCATCTGCAAACTTTGTTACAGAGAGTCCTTAGTGTTGACCTGTACTTCAGAGAATACTCCACTTGTCACTTGTCTATATAATATTGTCAAATGCATTTTGATAATACATTTTTCTTTAATGAAAAAGCTTTAAAAAATAGAAACTGTGTATGCAAATGTTTTAATGTGCAAATCTATACAATATAATATCTCAAGAAAAGATCATTCTCCTTTTTATTGAGGAAAAATGTGATGATAACAGATCACTGTGATGAGCCGTGCAATCACTGATACACTGGTCATGTCTGCCTAAATCATAAGGGGGTTACCTATAATGCACTGGGCAGTACTGAAAGTAGAAGCCATTGTGAGTTAACTATAAATGTGAAAACACATGCATGTTGTGCTTTGTGTGTGTGTGTGTGTGTGTGTGTGTGTGTGTGTGTGTGTGTGTGTGTGTGTGTGTGTGTGTGTGTGTGTGTGTGCATGTGAGCGTGTGTGCGTGTGTCTACTACTGGTATGGAATAAAAATGCAAGAGATGTATACTTCCTAATCATGGACTCCTAAGTATCTGGTGCCCAAAAATATAGTATGGAGCATGATGCATTTGATGGGTGGATTCAAAGTATATTAAACACCATATTCATCAAAAAAGCAGACAGATATGCAAAAGAGATGTCATGGTTTACTCAACAATTATGTAAGAAATAGGCACACTCCTGGAGTTATGAATACTTTTTAGATGAAGTACTATTAACAAGTAGTAACTTTTGCCATAAAAAGAAGTGGGTTTGGGAATAGTTACTGACTGAAAAGAAATGAAAGAAAATGTTAGTAACACAAGAGGTGGAAAAAACAACAGGCTTTAAAATGCTAAACACAGTAGATTAACAGCATGTTTATCTAATACAGACCTATGTTTTAACTGTCACATCAAGTCTTAACAGTCGACAACCCAGATTAGAGATCCTACCCCAGTTACATCTGAAAAAACAGACATATCTTAGTGGGCTTTACTCACCTACATAAATCGATAACAAACATTGCCCAGTTTCATTCTTTCTGAAGCTGCCACTCAAGCTTTTTCAAATTATGACAACTACCCCCATTTGTTCAGAGTACCACCGCTATGTTACTCTGTTTCTTAGCCTCCTGTAATCAACATGAAGAGCTTATTTGCTTTAAGATTTCTTTCTTGTATAAAAACAGACTCTGTTTGGATTTTTTACCCCTTTTCAAAATCCTACAGCATTTGACTGGAGAGTTCAAGTCATATACATCACAAGCAACAAAGTTGGTACTAGTTTGAGCATTATTACTGAAGGTTAAATTCCAGTCCATGTAGCTTGACTAATTAAACCGTATCAAAATTGGCATAAGTAGAAAACCAAACTTGCATGGTCAGATCTAAAAAAACACAGGGCTGTTATCCTGGCATAACAGCAGCTAAACACAACAGTCTTACCAGAATGACATATTATAGTAAAATATTACTGAGCCGTTCACAGAAAACCCTGATAGAAAAAAAAAAATACCACTATCCTGAAAAATTGTTCAGCAGAGATTAACTACCAAACACATACATGTCCCAAAATAAACACAAACACATAAATCAATAAAACAGGAACACACACACGTGCAATTCAGATATATTACAAAATCGGCATTAAAAAGAAAATAACACAGAAATCAGGGCTATGGTGCAAAGTAAACATAGAGTGATAAACTCACATTTAAGTGCATTACCTTTTCAGGAATAGTTAGAGGCATCCAAAAAGGTAAAAAAATAACTCATTGATGAAAGCAAAAGCGTAAATCCCACAAACAGAAAATGAATCACTGCAGGCAGAAATGACTATCAATCCTCATACCACCAAAAAGAGAAAACACACTAACCTAAGAAGTAAACTTAAAGATACAATCCACAAAAATAAAACACACATAAATACAAACACATGTAAAAATTGTAAATAAATAAGGGCAGCACGCATACATCATCCAAGTCATATTCGGAAAATGATGGGGACAGCATGACTACTTACATGCATGCCTTTCAATTTAGAGTTGTCCATAAAATGATTCCCCTTGTGAACATTTTAAAGTTGTATTACATGAGCAATATACATGCTTGGGATCCAGTGTAATATTGATATTTAAGTCTTTTATCTGGACTCATTCATCTGCCAGTACTCGGTAAATAAGGTATTGCAGTCTCAGCTCCAAGCAGGCTGACCAGAAAGTGTCTATATAGCACTAAGTCACAAGAAATTTAAATGTGAAAAGTTATCTTAGAAAGAGCAATTAAAGCAGCTTTTACCAAAAATGTTCAATATAAATCATTTTCTCACATTTAAAATAAAAATTAAAAATCTCTGGTGGATGTAAAAGATTCCATGGCATCTATCAATAACAGTTCAGGATGTTCCCTAATGCCCTGGCCAAATTTTCCCTAGTGATATAAATTCCACCTTGGGTCTCCCATGAAAAGAGGCAATTAGCCTACACAGATTAACCTAGTCAACAAATGATAAATGAATGAATGAATGAATTAATTAATTAATTTATTAATTAAAGGTAAACAGCATGTCCTATGTGGACTGCTACAAAGCCCTATCCTTGTACTCGGTATCCTACAGGCTGCTGAAAGATGATCTATGCCTGGCCTACAAAGCATCCTCTGATTGCACTCTGATCAACCTGTTGCACATCTGCAAAACAAATAGTATCAGAATTACCTGATCTAGGAATCTAAACATTGCCTGCAGCATAAATAGTGCGTGCTGGAGGGACAGGTATCTGTCTTAATGACGACATTCTCTGGAACAGCAGAGTTCTTCCCTAAACCAACTCAAGCTTAACTTGGACCAAAGGAAGGAAAAAAGAAATTTTTAATGCTTGATCCCAAGTATATATATATATATATATATATATATATATATATATATATACACTTATCTGGCATCTGGAAGCTAGTAAAGAGGAAGCCTGCAAATGCTTGATCCCAAGTGTATATATATATATATATATATATATATATATATATATATATATATATATATATATATATACACACATTTGAGATGCACGGCTAGCCCTTAAAAAGATCCCCACTGGGGTGGTTGGCCTAGAAATCACCCGTGAACCCAGGCCTTAACAGCCTGCAACTCCTCTCTTATACCTTGCTCACACAAATATCTTATTTCTTACTATAATCTAATAATTCTTATATCTGTGTTAATGTATAATAATTATTGCACAGTTGTAAATCTGCTTGGTACTTCCATCATTTTGTAAATACTCTATAATAACATCATTTTATTCTTTCTTTCCTTACATTTCTGTGCCTGGGTCTTTGAACCAGCCGGTCTACCTGGTTATCAAGTAATAAATAAATTGCCCAAATCTCCTTATATGCATAAATGTATTATAAAACATAGCTAGTTTTAATTACAGCAACAGAAAAGAAGCAAAAAAACATGACTGTATGTAAAAAAAAATACAAAAACATAAAACGACCAGGTAGCACTCAGAACAGAAGTTTAATCCAAGTCCAGAAAACTCATCCACTGTTAAGAGCTTTTGTCAGATAAGACATTATCAGAACCATGAGTGAAAGGATCAAATAAAAACAAGTGAAATTAACACACAACCCTGTGATTAACTAATCAAAAACAAGAAACAAAAAACAATCCTAACAGAAATGCAAATAAAAAAAAAGAATGTCTAATCAGGAATACTAACCAATCGGAATCTTGGAATCTCCTCAAGTTGAACCAATCACTGGTAGAAAAAAATGTTACCATTAAAAACAAGAAAAATGCTCAAAATTGTGCAGTAGTAAAATTAAAAGTTAACATCTGGATGCTCTCAATTTTAATTCACTGGTAATCGAAATAGCATCATTCAAGCCAGGAAAAGTTGTGGCATCCAAACATAACTGCTAGAGCTTTTTGCAGTGCAGTAATTGGTTCTGCCAATCACCAGAAAATACTGTAGAGTTGATCTTTTCCAAAATAAAAAACTTGAACATGGAAAAAATGTGACAATTAGAAACATGCTTGTTCAACATGTTTGTCATCTTTTTTTAGAAATACTGTGTACATGCTGGTAGATCGTTTTATTAAAGGCATTGTTGGTTTTACCGCTATAGAATACCAGGCATGTAGTACACTTGGCTATGTACACCACCTTATCAGTCAAGCAATTGCATCTGCCCTTGACCATCCACTTAGAAACTTTATTCAAAATTGTACCATTAGGTTCTGAACAGACACTGTCGACAACGACCACATTAGTGAGTCAATATAGAGCCATTCTGTGAAACCCTCTTGGGTCTTTCAAGAATATTTTTAAGATTAAGTCAGTTCTTAAAGGTGAAACCAGGTGGAGCAGTGAAAAGGGATGTAAGACTCTCATCACACTGCAAAATGAACCAGTTCTTGGACAAAATATTACAGATGTCGAAAGCATCCAGCAAATAATGTAATACTGAGTTATTAGCAAAAGAATATGAAGAAATGTCCAAAAGCCGGGAATTGAGCCCAAGACCCATGTATCAGAGGGGATGGATCTACGACTACACCATGGTCATTATTACTGCTAATGGAGTAAACAATCCTGATATCATCATTAGAAAAAAACACTGCCTCTTTTCATAATGGGGGCATATTTCCCATTTATCTCTTGTAAAACTTGTTGATAAAAAAAGATCCACCATAGTACACAAATATCCTCTCTCGAGAAATATACTTTCTTGAGAATATTAAAATTTTCAATGCACACATTGTCATCCAAAGTCAGGTGAGAAAAGTACAGAGATAGTACTTTGAGGAAATCTGCATAGGACATTATGTTTATGCCTTGTATTCTTTTTGTGAGAAACCTCTATGGACATTCCAGTTGCTGCATGTGCCTGGTCAGGGGGGGGGCTTTACACTCAGTGATGGATCTGATGATAGATGAGTACAGTGGCATGATTTCTCTGGACCTAAGTGCCATTACCTTACTTCTAAGTTAAGTGACATTGAATTATTTTCTTACTACCTTAAACACACATTGGTCAAAAGCCAGGTTACTATCTGCATGAGTCCCCAAATCCCTGACCACTGTGTCTACTGATGAGGTAGTTTCCCTTGGTGGCTGACTTCCCAAAAGGTACTACTAAGCATTTCATGCCATTATGTTTTAAGCCATGGCTTTGGCAACAGTTGTGTGTCTGTGTTTGACCTTCCTGTAAAAATGTCAGTTTCTTGGTGGGGAGGAGTTCTGTGTTTGCTCCTAGCTTGCAACCATCTGTAAATTTAGTAAGCCACAGGCTCTTGACATTGGCCTTGACTTCCAAAAAATAGATGCCAAAGAGAAATGGACCCAGCACAAAACCCAAGGGGACTCCACTGGTGACCATTCTCTTTGAAGAGGTGATCTCCCCTATCCTAACTTCCTTGGTCTTGTATGTGAGCCAGATGGCTATTCAGTAAGTTACAAAGGAGTTCATGCCTAATTTCATGAATTTGTTTACAATATTCAAGTGGGGTATTGTATAAAATGCCTTAGCTTGGTCGAGGTAGATAGTATACACATTTTGCTGTCATCCATTGCCTTAGTGATCTTTTCAAAGAAGCTCAGCAGGTTCAATAGGAATGACCTGCCTTTGATGAAACCAAACTGGGTTGGGTCTAGTGTCTGAAGGTTTTCTATGTCACTGTTAATTATTTCCATGATAATTCTTTCCACAGCTTTGCATATGACACTATTCAGACAAATGGATCTGTAGTTCCTGGGATCCGTTGATGGTCTGTCCTTGTGCAGAGGGATGACCATTGCATTCTTCCATTTACATGGCACAAGGCTTGTGTGGAGGCTATGGTTGAAACTGACATCAGTGCACTTGATAGGTCATATTTCAGACTATTTAGAAGACATCTTGAGAAATTACTGGGGCCATCAATGCTGCATTCTTGGTCTTAGCACATCTAAGTCCTGCTCCCTACTGATAGTTGGATGGGTAATGTTAGATGGTATTACCTGAGGAGGTGGTTAGGAGTGGGGGTGGGAGAGGTTAAAGTTGGAGCTGAATTTATCAGCCAGAAGATTTGCTATGTCTCCCTGTTTTGTGAACGTGGCTCCATTTACCACAATATGGCACACTGTTGTGTGCTGCCTTTGCAGTTTTAGGCATAGCTAAAGAAGGCGTTATTGTTGTCCTTCGGCCTAGAATGTTATCTTTACTTCAGAATTTGCTTTGTTGGATTTAATTAGTCTTCTTAGTTTTCTAACCAGTTTGATGAGAGAGCATTTATGTATTTGGTGTTACACTTCCTAATTTGAGCTATTACTTTTTTTTGTATACGACCTGTTTAATTTTGAATTTCATGGTTTGTTTTTTGAGTTAGTTTTGGGCAATCACAGAAAATATAAAAAAAACAGCACAGACGGAAAGACTCAGACAGATACAGAAAAACTACATTTAGCTAATCTCACTATATTTTTCTTACTGACTGAAGAATTACTGTTCCCTATTTACTTACGAAAGCAAGCAATATGAATGTGGATGACTATCTTGTCAGGTCCAAAAACAGAATGCACACTTCACATCTCCCACTAATATTCAAATGCAATTTTAGTGTTACCTACAGAATTATATCAAATCAAGTCATCTGACTCTGTGGCTCCCACACTACATCCTCACTAGAAACTGAGCCAGGATCTGGCACTGACGTGTCTCAATACACACACAGAACTTTAGCTAAGGTTTATTGCAGCATCTGGAGACTGCAAAACTTCCACCCTTCCTGCAGGAACTATTAAGCTATTCTCTGGCAGCATTCAGACATTTGAGATAAAATATCTATGGCCTAAACCAAGTCATTTAATTTCTGGATATTTTTCTTAAGGTTAGCTGGGCTGAGCTTAACCCCTTCTCTTCCAGTATCCTCTGTTAAAATATACACATTTCATCAGTTACAACAATACAGTCTGACATACATGTACATTTCTTTTTTGTCCAGCAGGACCCACTACATTTTTAACACAAGCAACTTTACAAATACATTTTAACACAAGCATCTGTACAAATCAGTTTGATATTCAAATGACATATAATTCTTTACAAAACTCCAGTTAGCTATGCTGGCATATGTTACACATGCACTGCTCTGCTCCCTCTGGCACAGCTGACATTACCTCACATCATCACATATCTCTCACTTTGAAGAACCAAGCCAGTTTCTCAAGTGACCCTGGATGAATGTTGCTGGAGAGAAATGAGCCTCTCTGGGAACACAGTAACCCATAACCTGTGTGACACCCCACCACTCTACCAGTAATCAAGAAGCCTCAATCCTCACCACTGGCAATAGTGGGGGATGTACAATGGGAAGATGACAGGTGCACACACAGTATTTCCAGATGCAGCTCTCTGCATCAAGTGCAATTTCCTTTAAGAGCACACAGAGACCACAGTCAGTTCAGGGCTGTTTTCTCCCTCTTTCTCCTGATCCCCAGGAAGACTCCCCACTGGCACAGCTATATAATTGACATCTCAGCTGAGTGGCCAAGGCAAGACCTCCAGCACCCTCTGTCAACCACTGCTTCATGTCCCAGCCCAAGTAGCTGACACACACTCTGAGGTTTGATTTATACACACACACACACATTGGAAAGGCTGGCGCACATTTACTAGCAATGCCCCCTTTTGCCCAGACTATAAGGTAGTTATCACTGCCACCAGTCAGCTCCTTATCAGCTACTTTAAGGCCCTTAACAAAGGGTGTCCAATCTTACTGTGTAATGTTACTATTAATACAAATGGTAGTTTGACCAAGAGCAAGGCTATTAGGAGTGGCCTATAGTGTCACCAAATAAATATGCAAGTACTCTCAGAACTTAAATATCCCTAGACAGATCAGCCACAATGAAAGGTTTTAATACATTTAATAATAAAGAACAGGACAATACCAAATATATATTTACAATGACAGAGTTCAAAATCACAGGAAATATTTAAAACAACATTGCAGGACAGTCTCAAATAAATGAAGAAAAACATCTAAACTAAGCTTTGCTATATTCCTGACTATATATAAGAGAATTACTATACCCTAGTTAACTTACTTACTACAGAGCAAGGCAGATGTGGTGAGTGGAACTTGATGTTGTCAGGTCCAAGACAGAATACAGAATGATCTCTCTCTCTCTCTCTCTCTCTCTGAGAGAGTCCTCAAATTAATATCTGAAATATTACTGCTGGGCTACCTCGCAGAATGACATCATTTCTTGTCATCTGACTTCTAGTCCTCAGGCCCAAAACAACCATTGATGGCAACTGGTAGCATTTATCATCTACCTGTGAAAATAAATAGACCTCAGATCTTTTGCAGAGACTGGAAAACAATAAAACACTTCCAAGACAATACAGAAAGTTTCCTGGTTTTAGACATTGTGTCTCCTTGCTGCCATAAAGTAATTTAATTTCAGCTATTTTTCTGAAATTTACTAGATTGAGGTTAACCTCCTGTTTCCCAGTTTCCATTATTAAAATATATACATTTACATAGTTACAATAGTGCATATACATTTTTGTTCTTTTCCAGTAGGGAACACTCTGGATCCATTTTAAACACAAGCATTTTGCAAACCATTTTCAACACGTCTGTACAAACAAATTTGATATACACATAACATACAGTTGTAATACAACTGTAACCCAAGCGTCTTACACAAAAAATTAAGATAGTCACCAATCACATATAATTATCTACAAAATTCCAGGTAGCTGCACTGGCAGTATCGCCATGACACCCTGTCTTCAGAGTCCATCTGTACTGGCAAAGCTGACCCCATTATGGTGCAACACTGTCATGTCATATGCCTGCAACCCTAGGCTCCACCTTAATAACTTGGCATTTTGCTGGCTGTCTCAATATAGCCATGTTAAGGGATTGTGATATGTAACCACAGTGAATTTCCTTTCATACAGATAGGGCTGAAGTTTTTGCAGTGCCCATACTATGGCTAGACAATCTTTTTCTACAGCTGCATATCATTGCTCCCTGGGTTGGAGTCTACGGCTGAGATATACAACAGGATGCTGTTCTCCCTCTGAGGAAACCTGGCTGAGTAAAGCCCCCACCCCTTGGTTTAAAGCATCCACCTGCACAACAAATTCTTTGCTGTAATCTGGACTGGCTACCACAGAGGGTCCCTCCCAAAGCCCCTGTAAGCTATTGTAATGCCTGCTCACAGGCTGGGGTCCACCTAACCTTATCTGGCCTGTTTTTCCTTGTCAGGCCTGTGAGGGGAGCAGCTGTTGTACTATAATGGGGAAATGAACCTTCCATAGTACCCGGCTGTCCCCAAGAATGCCTTCACCTGCTTTTTGGTAACAGGGCAGGCCATGTCTGAATAGTTTCATAGTTTAGTACTAGGCTATCTGCCCTGGGGCATTTGTAAGCCTAGCCATAGTGATGTGGCTTTTGCCACCCCATGAAATGGTACAAAAATGCACAGAATAGATTTAGAATACTGTGCCTCTGTCTAGTAGTGACACAATGAAGGTCCCCTTATATAATAGAATTAGTTTACTGTGCCCCTGTCTAGTAGTGACTCAGATGTGACCCCTGGGGTAAACTTACGATCTCCCATCCACTCATCAAGATTTCTCTTGAAGAGAGTCAGTGAGGGGCTCTGCCTAACATGAACTGGGATCTTGTTCCAAAGCATGGGAAGCCTCTGGGTTATGAATCTATCCCTCCAGCATGTCCTATTCATACTTGTGCCGAGGTTTAAGTCTTTAGCTCTCGTGGTCCTGATGGATTTGGATTTTTTGAGGTGGAGCATGTCCATCAGTTCCTGATTGGACATGGCCTTGTACGTCAGGCAGAGATCACCTCTGAGCAGGCGGTATATGCTACTGAATAGAGCTGGAGTTTCTTTAGTCTGGCAGAATAAGACATATGTTGGAGACCCTTGATCCTCTTGGTGAGGTACTTTTGTGGTCTCTCCAGCTGTTGCAAATGCCGGGTGAGGTACATACCAAATGGGGCATTGTACTCAATCATGGGTCTGATGAGGGAGGAGTATAGGGGTACAATGACATCCTTGGATCTGGATGTGAATCCCTTCATGATGAGGTGTGCAAGGTAGAATGTTTTTCTAACCACTTTGGCAACGTGGGTGTCAAATGAGAGGTCGCTGTTGACTTGGGTCCCTAGGTCTCCGATTACTTTTTCCATACTCAGTGGGTTGCTGTCTATGTGATAATTTGTGGGTACTTTGTTTTTCCCAAAGGGGATGACTATACATTTTTTGGCATTTAGTTTAAGGCCGTGACTCCAGCACCAGTTATCTGTTTCTGTGAGGCCTTTTTGTAGGATGTATGTGTCCGCTGGTGTAGCGACTATGGCGCCTAGTTTGCAGTTATCTGCAAACTTTGTCAGCCACAACCCTCCCATGTTTGCTTTAACATCTGAGAAATAAATGCCGTACAAGAGGGGTCCCAGGACAGATCCCTGTGGGACACCACTTGTGACTGGCTTTGAGTCTGACATTGCTCCAGTGATTTTAACTTTATGGGTTCTGTCCTTTAGCCAGTTTGCAACCCATCTAGTGACATAAGGGTTTACGTTTAAGCTGTTGAGCTTATCTATGATGCCTGAGTGGGGTATTGTGTCGAAGGCCTTAGCCAAGTCCAGGTAGGCTGTATGGACTGCTTTGCCCTCATCAATTGCTCTAGTGACGGTTTAGAAAAAGTCAACCAGGTTCAAAAGGCAGGATCTGCCCTTTACAAAGCCGAACTGGGTGGGGTCAAGTGTCTGTAGGTCCCCTATGTCTCTTTTTGAGTTCCATAATGATTCTTTCCATAGCTTTGCAGACCAGGCTGGTTAAGCTTATGGGGCGGTAGTTCCCAGGGTCTGTAGAGGTACCCCCTTTGTGGAGTGGGACCACTGTTGCTGCACGCCAGTGATCAGGTACATATCCTGTAGTAAGGCTAAGGTTAAATAGCATTTTTATGTGCGGGTTTAGCTCCTCTTGGAGTTCACGTAGCACGCAACCCGGGATACCGTCAGGTCCCATTGATGCTGTGTTTTTAGCTTTGTTGAGGGCGGTTCTCATTTGGACATCTGAGATGACAGGGAGATTACATTCAGCTGGGATAAGTATTTCTTCTTTTGGGGGTGAGGGAGGGGAGAAATTTGCACTGAACCTGTCAGCCAGAATGTTGGCAATATCTGAGAGTTCAGTGCATTTTTTGTTGTTGTGAACTAACTCTGAGCATATCTGAGGGTTTCCGCCCAGGTTTCTAACATAGCTGAAGAAGGCTTTGTGGTTATCTTTAGTGTCCTTAGCGATTTTTCTCTCAAAGTTGGCCTTGGATGTTTTTATGAGAGAACGTAGTTTTCTGCTAATGTTGATCAGAGATGTCTTACCTTTATGGGATTTTGCTCTGTCGTGCAGTAGCTTCCTTCTTTTGTTATACAATTTGTTAATGGCTGAGGTCCACCAGACAGGCCGCTTTCCTTTGGTGGAGAGGGACTTGGATTTATTTGGGATTGCATGATCCATGCATTCTTGGAGATGTCCATAGAAAGAATTTGTGAAGGATTCGGCATTGTGGGATGAGGTATCCACTGGCCCAGTGGGCTTAAAGGATACCATCTCAGTCTTAAGAAGAGTGAAGTCTGCTTTTGAGAAGTTTTTCACTGTGGTCTTTTGTGCTGGGGGTGGAGGTGGTATATGTATATCTATGGTGATTAGTTTGTGGTCAGATCTCACTAGTGAGGAGTATACCTCCGGTGTGGAGCATTTTGTCCCCATGTTTGTGATGATCAGGTCTAGTATATTACCTCCCCTAGTGGGAGAGGTGACTAGTTGTTCCAGTACATTTGAATTTATGAATTCCAGGAACCTTTGGGCTAGGGTGTTAGGGCTAGAATAATGTACCCAATCTATGTTTGGGTAGTTGAAGTCTCCCAGTATGATGGTATTTTGTGATACATTCATATTCTCCAATGTCTTCAGGAAGGCTGAGTGGGGTTCCTGAGATTGGGAGGGTGGTCTGTAACAGTTGTATAGCGGTTTTGCCTATGGTTAGTTGCACCTGTATGGTCTCTGATGCTTCATGTGTTGCTACTAACCTGGAGGTGTGGGTGTCCTTGATGAATATGGACACTCCCCCCTCCCTTTGTGGTTCGGCCAAGGTTTTGGGGCCGAAAAGCATGATATGAGGTATAGCCTGGTAGCGCTGGGGTGCTCTCAGGAGCCTTGAACCAGGTTTCAGTTACTGCACAGACATTGATGTTCTCCATACTGAGGAGTGCATAGAGTGCCTGCATCTTGAGATTTAGACTTCTGGCGTTGAGCAGCATTACCCTTAGTTTTTTTCCATTTTTGTTTTCTAAGGAGGTGGGTTTGTCTTTTGAGCCTTGCCTAAAAAAGGCACTATGGGGGTGGCAAGAGCCTTAGCCAATACTCGGAAGCCCAGTGGTGACAGGTGCAAGCCGTCCCTTGCGAAGCAGCATGGCTTGTCCAACATGTCATCCCAGGCAGACAGACATTGGATCCCCTTAGAATGACACCAGTACTTGAGCCAATTATTAAAGCTGATCATCTTGTCTTTGTATTGTGGCATCATTCTTGGTGAGGGCAAGATGCTGCTCAGGGTCAGGGTCATACCAGCCTGGGCTACATAATCAAAGAGCTCCTCTATGTCTCTTTTCATGTAGTCCAGGGAGGTACGTCTCAGGTCATTCACGCCAGCATGGACAATGACGGAGTCATATTTGTACTTGCTTTGGAGTGACCTGAGTGCGTGTGTTATGTGGCGGATCCTAGCTCCCGATAGGCAGCTCACAGTCACCCTCTCCTTGCTCAGCCTGGTAAGCGGGACATCAGTGTGTCTGACTATAGAGTCACCTATTACTAGTGTATCAGGCATGGTGTTTGGCCTTAAGGGCCGTGATTGGTTGACACACTGATTTATTGAAGTATGTGTTGCATGTGTTTTGTTTTGAGGTGGTGGATTTTTGGATGTCTGCTTTGGGAGCCTCTGTTGTTTTGGTAAGTTTTTTATTAGAGCCTCCGAGTATGTCTTTGTGTTTTTATGTGTTTGGTTTGCAGTTGTGGTAGGTCTATGTGGGACTGGGTTTGTTGTGTGTGTGGTTACCATCTCCTCCTGTCTGGTCATGCCAGCTCTGAGTTGAGAGAGTTCAGCCTCCAGTTTGGCTATATAGTTGCATCTCTCACATGTATTTGTGTTTGTTGGGAGGAGGAGAGGGTAGTCTGTGTACATGAGACAATTGTAGCATTGTCTCAAGATACCCAGATTAACCAACTGAACTGGAGAGGACGCCAGTAATCTACCACTCGACATGCTAGAACAGTATAAGGGAGTGCTGTGCCTTTAAGTGAAGTGGATATTCACAGGGGTGGTAGGTGGATGTAGTGCTTACTTAGTACAAGAGTGCTTACTTAGTAGAGAAGTTTTGAGAACAAGTGCTAGGCTTATAATATAGCGAGTAGTCCGATTATACTAAGAGTTGAGCTTCCTTAAGGGAAAATTTGAAGAGCAGACTTGGCGGAGCCAGAAGTTTAACCGGCGCTGCGCTATGCGCAAAACCGCACAAAGCCGTGCAAACGCGGATTTTAAACAGGGAACTACAAAAGAGCTAGAAATGGTCCAAAACAACCAATTACTACAGCTCTTGTGCTGAGGCCACTTCCTACAGGGACAGGTAGGCTGCTCAAGGCTCCCCACTCCCACTGGTGAGCAAAGAAACTTCCTTTTATCCAAGTAAGGTAATGGACAACACAGGAACTACACCACAGCCCAGAATACAGCAATGCCTGTAAACTGGTCTAAACTAGTCGAGGAGAGGCGAGAAAACAAGGATTATTTTTTTGTTTTTAGATAGAAACACACAGAAAATGCAGAAACAGTGATAAATCAGTTACACAGGCTAGCACACTTTAGTGGGCAGCCTCAACAGTTAAATTAAACAAACAAACAAACTTTCGATCAAATTCGACTAAAAAGTAACTTTAAGTGCAGATTTTAAAATAATGCAGCAAACAGCTAAAAAAACAGTTTAAGCTTGTTTAGGGTAAGCTAGAGAAGCTATTCCAAGTAAAAAAACAGCAAAGATACTTAAATCCAGAAAGTAGTCGCTTTTCTGAGTTCTCTGTAGCTAGGACCACTCTGCAGGACCACGAGGAGCTTGTCTGAGTAGTATAGCCAGAAAAAAACTCCCAGAGGCGGATTTTAAACAGGGAACTTCAAAAGAGCTAGAAATGGTCCAAAACAACCAATTACTACAGCTCTTGTGCTGAGGTCACTTCCTACAGGGACAGGTAGGCTGCTCAAGGCTCCCCACTCCCACTGGTGAGCAAAGAAACTTCCTTCTATCCAAGTAAGGTAATGGACAACACAGGAACTACACCACAGCCCAGAATACAGCAATGCCTGTAAACTGGTCTAAACTAGTCGAGGAGAGGCGGGAAAACAAGGATTATTTCCACTTTAGCAGGTTCTGGCCTGATCTTATCACTCCCCACACTATGTCCCTGGTATGACACCTTTGCCATACCCACCGGACACTTACTGGGCTTAATGGTCAATCCTGCCCTTTGCAGTCTGACCAGAACCTTCCTGACATGCTAAAGGTGCTCTTGCCAAGAATGACTGTAGTTGGCAATATCAACCAGGTAAGCGAGGGCATAATCTCCTGCTAAGATAAAATCTACCAGCCTCTGGAAGGACGCTGGGGAATTTTTCATCCCAAAGGGCACCTTTGTGAGCTCTTATAATCCGAAAGGAATCATAAAGACTGACACACTCTAGCAGTGAGAGTCAAGGGCACCTGCCAGTGGCCACTGGTCAGATACTTAGCCCCACCCAGCTGCTCTAAGGCTTCATCTGTCCTAGGCATGGGTTAAGCATCTAACTTTATGTGACTATTTAGTTCTCTGTAGTCTACATAGAACCTGGTGCTGCCATTATTCTTTGGTACCAGCACCACTGGGGAGGCCAAGGGACTGCTGGACTCTTGGATTACTCCCAGTTCCAACAATTTCTGTATCTCCTCCCTCAGAGTCTGTTTGACTCTCTCAGGTACCCTATAAGGGGTCTGCTTATTAGAACTTTGGGTCCTGTATCCACATGGTGGTGCACCCTGGTTTCCCAGTGAACATGTCCCCAAACTCCTGTAACACTGCTTGGATTTCTCAAACATGGGATACCCGCTGGCACATTGCTACCCCTTCCACTGAGGTGCCAGTCTGAGCCTCACTGAGATCAGTCATCAGCTCTCCCTCAGACTCCTCCCACCACCCACTGCAAATACTCAGCACAAGAGCATTCCTATCATGGTAAGGCTTCATCATGTTAACATGGTACAGTTTGTGCCCCTGTCTCCTGCCTAGTTAGTTAACATCACTGACCTTCCTTACCACATTAAAGGGTCCTTTCTAAGCTGCCTGCAGCTCATTTTGTTTGACAGGAATGAGCACCATAACCTGTTGTCCAACAGCATACTCTTGGGCTCAAGCATTCCTGTCATACCAGACTTTTTTCTGCTGTTGAGCCCATGCCAGGTTCCCCTGGGCCAAGCCCATGAGCTCCCCAAGCCTTGTCCTGCGCTTTAGGACATATACTTCAACAGGATCCTTGTGTGATTCACATTCACCTCCCACTCACCACAAATCAAATCCAAGGGCCCCCTCACCCTATTCCCATATAACAACTCAAAGGGTGAAAAACATGTGGATTCCTGCATTACCTCTCTGCATGCAAACAGCAGATGGGGCAAATATTTGTCCCACTCTCTCTTAAATGTAAATGCCCTTAGCATGGTCTTCAGTGTAGAGTTTAACCTCTCCACAAGACAATTAAGTCTGGGGGTGGTCTTTAGGTGCTTCATCCCACAGACAAGCCAGCAGCTGTGACATGAAATTGGCATCTCTGTCAGTCAGTATTTCTCTCTGAAAACCTACCTTGCTGAAAATATCTAACAAAGCATTTGTCATCGTCTTTGTCTCACTGGAGGACAGAGTCACCACCTCAAGGTTCTAGTAGCATAATCTACTACTAATAGAATATCTTTCTTCCCTGTGAACTTGGAGTACTCAGAGGCCCCCACAATATCCATAGCTACCCTCTGAAATGGCTCCTCAATCACAGGCAAAGGTATAAAAGGAGCTTTGACCTCGTCTCCTGCCTTGCCTTTTTGGCACTATCCACAGTTTCTGCAGTACCCTGTTACATCCCTTGCAAACCCAGGCCAGTAAATTTTCTGCACAAGTCTCTTGGTATGCTTTATGCCCATATGACCTACAAAAGGAAGGTCACGGGCTATGTCTAGAAGTGCCCGGTGGTGGTCTCTGGGCTCTACCAACTGTTGTATTAACTCACCATCTAGCCCTTCCCCTCAGGGGCCTACTCTTTATACAGTAACTCTTTGTTCCAGTATACAGACTCCCCTTTTCCTTGAGAATCAGGCATTTCCTTAGCTACCTCCCTCAAACCTCAATGTAGGATCTGAGAGCTGAGCCTGTCTCAACTCTACCTTTGAGATCCTTCCCAGCTCCCCTTCCACAGGAAGTCTGGTATCATTGGACAGTGGTGCCTCACTGTCAGCCTGAGTACCACCACTCACCTCTGCCTTTGAAGTCACCCTGTCCAAGGGAACATCAGCACCTATCAGCAGCTGTCTCTCACCTTCAGGCTCACTGCTACAGGACAGCTTCATCCCTGAAATAGCAACCTCACCAGCCTCAGCTTCAGGTGTGGGGTCTGTCTGTATCTCCCCCAGGCTACCCAACCCACATGCCTGTCTCCAAGCCTGACATGATGTAACTGCATGCACACAAGTTACTGCATTATAAAAATCATTCCCTATCAAGACATTTGCATGGATATCCTCAAACGCACATACTGATTGCTTCCTTTTCCACCCTTCCAGTCAAGGTAAACCATGGTCAAAGATATTTGGAATGAAGTCCTTTCTAAAGCTCTGACTGGAGTGGATTGCCCAAGCAAGTACTACTCCTCTGTAACCACTGCAGACTTCACAGTGGTTATGTCAGAGGCCGTCTCTCTCTTAGCAGTGGCCTGTTTTCCATCCACCAAGATAGAATACAAACTTTGGTGATAGTTTTAGTTTTTGTACCCCTGTTGTCTCTAGACAACTTACGACTGACATGCTGTTATTCCCCACTTGCTGGCTCCCTCATCTTGCTTCAGTGGACATTTGTATTCTACATGGCTCCCTCTGGTAACATTTAAAATATCTAAACCCTGATCCTGGCTGTGTACCTGAACTAGTGGCTTCCCCTTTTACTGGTGGACTCTGTTGGGGTGGTTTAGGCTGATAACCATGAGTTCCCTTATACCCATGTGCAGCACTGGGTATCCCCTTCTTGTACAGTGGTGCCCTGCTTGCTAAACAGAAATCCCCTTTTCTCCTTCCAGCTCATCTGTAGAGTTGCACTCCCAGTCTGCCAATCAGATTCTTATGTCCTCAGGAAAAGTGCTGAGGGCTTGTTCCCTAACCATAAAATCTGACACCTACTCACCCACCTATAAAAATAAGTGCTTAACTCAGCAATACAAATCACATACACTTTCATCTGCACTACATTTATGCTCACGATTTTTTTTCTGTAAGCTTCAGTTGTTAACTTAAATCATTCCAATAAACATTGTTTAACCTTGTCGTAATTTAAACAATCAGTTTGACAACTTAGAAAGAGCAGTTACAGCTTTACCATGGAGTAAAGGGGTCAGGAATCATACCCAGAGCCCTTGGTCAACATCATAAGGTTTACGTATTCATTCAAATATATGAATAAAATTATCAAAATTATCACCTTTTTACTGACCTTTGTTGCTTCTTTTTTCTTTCAGCTGTTCCCATTAAGGGTCGACACAGCAGATCATCAGTTCCCATTTCTTCCTGTCCTCTGCATCTTGCTGTGTCAAATCAACCACCTGCATATCCTCTCTCACCACATCCATGAACCTTATCTTAGGCCTTCCTCTTTTCCTCTTACCTGGCAGCTCCATCCTTCGCATCCTTTTCTAAATATAACTAGCATCCCTCCTCAGCACATGTCCAAACCAATGCAATCTTGCCTCTCTGGCTTTGTCTCTAAACCATCCAACCAGGGCTGACCCTCTAATATACTTATTCCTAATCCTGTCCACCCTCGTCACATCCAGTGCAAATCTTAACATCGTAAACGCTGCCACATCCAGCTCTGACCCCTGCCTTTTTGTCAATGCCACTGACTGCAGCCCATATAACATATCTGGTCTCCCTACCCTCTTGTAGACCTTCCCTTTCACTCTTTCTGGTACTCGTCTGTCACAATCGGTACAGGTCCTTTTCTCCCTCCTTAGTGTCCAAGCTTTCATACAACTCTCCATACACCTTATCCTTAGCTTTTGCCACCTCTTTGCCATGCACCTCATCTCCTTATACTCCTGTCTACTTTCATCTCTCTGACAATCCCACTTCTTTGCCAACCTCTTTCTCTGTATACTCTCCTGTACCTCCTCATTCCACCACCAGGTCTCCTTGCCCTCCTTCCTCTGTCCGGATGTCACACCAAGCACCTTTCTAGCTGTCTCCCTTACTAGCTCTGCTGTAGTTACCCAGCTATATGGTAACTCACATAAGCCACAATGAATGATTTAGATATATTTAATAATAAATAAAAATGAAAATAAATCCATTTACAATAAAACACCAGAGTTTCAATCACAGGAAATATAAAAAACACAGATGGAAAGACTCGGATAGATACAGAAAAAAATACGTTTAACTAATCTCATTTTTCTAATGGACTGAAAAATTACTGTTCCCCTAGTTACTTACTAAAGCAAAGTAAGATGAACGTGGATGACTGTCTTGCCAGATCCAAAAATAGAGTGCATACCTCACATCGCCCACTAGTATTCAAATACAATTTCAGTGTTGGCTATAGAATGACATCACATCAGGTCACCTGACATTACGACTCCCACATTACTCCCTCACTAAAAAATGAGCCAGGATCTGGCAATGATGTGTCACAATGCACACACAGAACTTTAGCTAAGGTTTATAACAGCATCTGGAAACTGTGAAATAATTCCAACACTTCCACCCTTCTTTCAGAAACTAAAGCTATTCTCTGGCAGCATTCAGACCTGTGAGATAAAATATTTATGGCTTAAACAGAGTCATTTAATTTCTGGCTATTTTTTGTGAGGTTAGCTGCACTGAGCTTAGCCCCTTCCCCTCCAGTATCCTCTGTTAAAATACATACATTTCATCAGTTACAATAATACATGACAAACATGTAAATTTCTTTCCTGTCCAGCAGGATCCACTGTCGATACATTTTTAACACAAACTTATGTACAAATCAGTTTGATATTCAAACATATAATTCTTTACAAAACTCCAGCCAGCAATGCTAACATATTTTACACATGCACTGCCCTACTCCCCTTGGCACAGCTAGCACTACCTCACATCATCACAGTCCAAATACCAGACAGGACACAATACTTTGGGAGGGGGGTGCAGCATTCCTTCATATTTGGGAGTACCAGGTCCAATATCTTTGTACCTCTGCTAGGTTTATGGACTACCTGGTCCAGAGTGTTTGGAACCGCTCTACCTGCAAATTTGCGATTAATTATTCCTATATAAACTGGGAATCCTACACAAAGTCCACATGAGTATAGTATTTGGTTGAATGATAAGTCTCTCTAATAGGTCTAAGTATAAGCTATGGGTTTCATGGGAAATAGAAAGTGATTAGCTTGCCAGGATATGGTATGGGAATTATCTATGGCAATCTGAACATGGATGAACTCCAGTGTATCATCCTTTTTAACCAACCTAAAGCTATGTCTGTTATAGATGTAGATTGAGACATCTCCACCTTTTGTCCCTACCTGTGCAGTCGCTGATCTAGATGGCACTGAAGCCTTGCACTCCCTGAATACTCTGTGGCTTTAAACCATGTCTTGGAAACTGCACAGATGTTCACATTCTCCAAAGTGAGGACAGCTTGAAGGGAGTGGAGCTTCTTGTTTAGACTCCTGGCACTGAGCAGTAATACTTACATTTCATTGGGTGGATTTTGCTATGTTAGAAGGTTTGTCAATTTGGCATTGCCTTAAAAAGGCAATGTTTTAGCAGATATTCAAATATCTACAAGCAACAGGTGCAGGTCATCCTTGGTAAAGCAACGTGGTTCATTAATCATGTTCTCCCACACTGAGAAATATTGTATCTATCTAGATAGATAACAAAAACTAATCTGATTATTAAAGTCAATCTTCTTTTCATATTGTGGCATCAACCTTGATGATTGTAGAGTGCTGCTCAATGCTGGACACATACCAGACTGTGATGCATCATCCGATTGCTTCATAATGTCTCGTATATCATTTACACCTATATGGACTATGATTGAATCATAATGGTTTCTGTTGTGCAGTGACTTGAGTGCATGCATAACTTGGTAGATCCTGGCCTCCGATAAGCAACTTTCCGTTATTTCCTCTTTGTTCAGTCCAGTGAAAAATATCCATTGTATGTACACAGCCTGAGGTATCTCCGTCAGTAAAATGTTCCCAAGCTTCTACTCACTTAGCCAATGTGTCTATGCATCTCCCATCCATCTTCAGGACTGAGTCAAGTGAAAGCTCCAGCACCAAACAGAATACAAGTGGCTTAAGAACAAGACTGAGGGACTGCAGGTGGGAAAAGTTGTGCCTCTTTTTGCAGCTCTGTCATTATGGTAAGCACCCATAACTTTCATATCAAATAAAGGTAAAGATCTTTCAGACATGAATATCAGGACAGAGTCCCTATCAAACCCAAATGAGGAGTCTGAATATGTGGCTCCAGAAGTGAAGTCCAATTTAAAGTGTCACCTAGCTTTGCTGGAATAGTGGCTCCAATTTAAAAATGAAATATTCTGACGAGTTTCTCTGTAATATGTTGCACTGCACAAGCCAACAGAGTGCTTTTGGGGGAATCCCCCCCCCCCCAGCAGTGCAACCACACAGAGTTGGAATATGTAATTGGGGAGGGTGGAGTCCCTCCCCCCCGACATAGGAAGTGCAGGGGCTTACCTACTGCAAAAATATATGTGTGTCTGTGTGTGTGTGGGGGGGGGGGTTGACGCACTGGTTTTGATAGTAATTTTTCAGAACCCAGAGTGATTTAATCACTCATAGCTTAAACTATTTTGCCAAGATATTTAACAAGGACTATATGACATCTGTGGAAATATCAGCTGTAGTGGCACTGAGAAATGAGGCTGGTGAGCCGACTGTTATCCTGATGTGAGCTACAGGTCCCATGGCGAGTTGCAACCCATGGGAAGCCTAGCAAAAATGAAAATTTGACAGATGCCGAGAAAGGTCTTTGCTTTATTTTCTTGTCCTGTTGGCCCCTTGTTGAGTGCATATTTTCTTGTTCTTATTCGCATCTAAACTTCCTGTGACAATATGCACAATTGTAATAAAAACTCACATCTGTTAGCATCCTTGGGGAAAATACTGACAGAAGCATAGGTAGTTCAGGTTTGACTCTGACAGCTTTAGGTAAGAAGGTTGGGTTAATGTCATCCTGTCCTAACAGACCATCACCTGTGGTGACGTAACTGACCGTTTGTATACTAACAGCCAGCAGAAGAATGTGTTCTAAAGTATCATCATCAGAGAGGCTGAAGATGCTAGCTCAAAGGGTGGTCATCTCAGCTTTTCCAATAGAGGTTATATTTCCCAGAGTAGATTGCACAGTGGAGGCAGCCCCAGTAAGAAAAGGTCTCCAAGAAAGGTTTTAGAAACCTTCAAGAAAGCCAGAGGAGTCACTTTTAAGGAAAATGGACTCAACCCAAAACTGAACAGCTATGTCGAATACAGAAGCACCTGGGGAAATGAAGTACTGAATAGGTCTTGTTTGCATTGTGTGACCTTTTGGGAAAATCATTTCCAATTATACCTTCTTCTGTTAGAATGCTTCTTAGACCAGGAATGCCCTGCACCTTGTCATTGGAAACACAGCCTCTAGCCAACACTGGTAGTGGAAAAGCCATAGCATAAAGTGCAAAGCTTTGAGGTCAGCATGAGTCTTCTCACAGGTGCAATGGCACATTTTTTTTCCTATTGACAAGTCTTATCAACTGTCTAGAAGGTATGGCTGGGGAAGTGGCAAGCACATCTGAGCTGGCTAGTAAGGTGCTATCAGGATAACTTGGTCAGGTTTGTATGCTGCAGTTAAATAAATCTATTATTACGTACTTCATTTACGTAGCCAAGAATGTAACAAAGTAATTCACAGGCCAAGACAGCATGCATTGGACAACATTCATTGAACAGGCAACACCTACAATAAAGGATAATCCATATAATACAGTAACATGATTTGGCAGGCAATACAAATGCTACATTCAGTACTCTGATAAGTCAAGGTGAAGGAATACTAGATAGTTGTGAGGAGACAGTGGAAGTAGTAGCAAACCTTTGTCATGTTTAAGAAAAGCATTAGAAGACGACCAATTAAGAGAAGATTGACAATGGAATAAGACGAAAGTCTCGGATCTATCCATTGGACCAGTGGTGTGCGTTAGGGCTTTCTTACTATGGCATCCTGGTGGCAGCATCAGTGAAAGATAATTGCTGCTCTTAACACTAGTCGGTGAGGCTGAGAGGTTGCACATACGTGGTCAGCTACCTTCACAATTTACAGGTCATTAGAGAAGCAACAATAGGCTGTTCCAAACTTCTAGTTCATTCTGGATTATATATCTGAAGACCCCCGATCCACAGTCTAATTTTGGGAGTTGGCTGGACATCTGGAAGTCTGTTTAAAGGGTCTGCGGCTAAAACTTTCCTCTGAGGGTATTTACATTGCTTTTATTAGAAAGTCACACTGCAGGTCAAAAGTCCTGAGCCTTCATTGCTGGCTTGTAAAGCTGACAAACAGACGCCATGTTGCTTGTTGATATACCACATGACCCGGACATGTTGCTTGTTGATATACCACATGACCCGGATACTCTGTCACCACTGTGAGCATTACTTATTTTCAGGCTACTGGAATGCATGGATCAGTGTTAATCTCTTTCACAATGATGCATTCACCAAGTATCCATGGCTCACTTGCCCTGTAAGTTAAAGGTGCCCAATATGGGCTCCTTAGGTCAGATCTGAAGCATCTCTCTTCAGGGTCTAGGAATTTTAAACGGGACAAGGAGTATCCCCAGGTGGTTTGTCAGTTGGGGCCAGATTTCAGAAAGTCCCGAGCACAGGAGAGGACAGCCTTAGTAATCCTTCCCTTGCTACTCCAAATCCAACTTTCCCCAATCCCTGGGTACTGAAGGACCAGGAATCCCACTACACTACAAGCAGGTAATGGAATTTCACAACATGCTATGCTAATTATTACCTATGCTTAAAGTAGCAAGATCATACCAGATGGAGCACAGTAGGCCTACTGAATCCAGGTAAAAAGTTTTCCGGCTCCAACAGCACAGCAGATTTGGTACTGTAGGCAGGGAACCTGCTTGCAGTACCAGGTCTGCCACAGGTGAAGACGAATGCCCAGGAGACTGTCATGCACCAGTTCCATCTGTACGGCAGACAGAATATATAGTCATGCTAGGACAGTTGTTATATGCCTGTATTCTGCTCATTCGTGAAAGGGAACATGCACACAGGACCACTAGCTCACCAAGGATCTAGTCTATTTTTCTTAGAAGTCTTTGCAAGTCATCTCTACTTAAGTATGGGGCTGGCTCACACACTACCAGTCTTTTGGCCATGTCCCTACTTAGCTCCAAGACTAACAATACAGCTCCACCTGTATGTGGAGGTTGAAACTGCAGGCAGTCGAGCTTCCCAAAAGGTACTAAAGCTATTTTAACAAATTTACTTTCACCTATTTCTTCCTGTATCAGCAGTCCCAGCGTCCTTTTAAACACGAGGAGGTTAATCATTTGTCCATCTACTTCTGTACAATTGTGGTCAGCCAACAAAAAACATTCATACCAGCACAGGTAAATTGGTCAGTTGTACACACTTGACAGAGCAGTGCACTTGATATTAATCCAAGTACCCATCAAAAAACTCCCATTTGGTGAACCTGGGATTTTATGTGGCTAATCTGCAACAGAAAGCCAACTCTCATACATACTGCAAAAATAATCTTTATAAAATTCTTATTTTGCATACTGACATTACGCAACAAATCTACATAATGAACCTGAAAGTGAAATGCCAGTCACCAATGCTTATGTAGAAAGTCACACACAAAATTATTCAGTCTTTTATGCAAGTCAATATTCCAACACAAACCAAGGCACGGCTACAGATGACAAAAAAAGATGGAAGTTATTTCAGTAAAAATTTATTGGTCCAGCAAATGCAAAATATACAGACTTTGGAATTTTTTTCTTTTTCAGCTTAGGCATTTTTAAATGTGTACAGAAAAATACAAATGACATAAAAATCAAATCTGCCTCTCAAGCTCTACAATATACATTAAATAAATAAATATGTCACTTACAGAACTACAATAATAATTAAAAAGAAAATATTCAAGTATTAAATAAAACTGTCTTTGAACAGCGACTTGCACACATTTCCTTTAGTCAGATTTGGAACTTTTAAAAACGTACTACAGATGAAAACAAAGCTGCTGCTTAACATTTCATTACGAACAGCTTGATCTGTGAAACTTGTCAAAAGAGAAAGAAAAATTCAGGCAAGCTCTTGCTCTTCTGTGCACACTTAGCTCATGGTCACGTTATGCACAGTACAAAAGCTACTCGACAAAAATATTTCTGCACTGAAGGCCAAGACTACAGAGACTCCCTTATTTATATCAAACTTGCATTGGGTCCACAAATTGGCTGATCATAAGTCCCAATTACAACAGTATACATAAAACGTAACTGTATACAGACAAAACATTCATTCGATTACACAAAAGATCACCATTCAAAGAGTGCAAGTTCCACACAGTCAACGTGTTAGTAAATATTGCACTGGAAAGACAAATGCTGAAAAGCTCTTAACATGGTGCAAAGTTTACATGATTTTCCCTCATGCAAGACTAAACACTAGGCACTCTGGTTGATCTCTTTGAATGAAAAAAAAAATAAGGGGGGGGGTTAGTTCTAAATCAAATTATTTTATGACCATGTATATTGCAACAAAATAATCCCTTTACAGAAATCAAAGTCCATCTTCTGCAAACCATTTTAAATGAACCAGGTCATAGTTCAGTCAACACTACAAATTAAACATTACTGCATTTTTTTTTTTTTTGTCAACACATATGCAATCCCTTCATTCTGCAGACATGTCCAAAAAGGTCTCAGAGTTTCTGATCACCAACATTCTATTCAGATGGGAAGTGTTCTACAAGTGCTCTCCATCCAAAAGCAACCCAACTGCACAGAAAAATACCCATCCGGAGAGAAACTGAATGACTAACAATACAGCTCTTTCAAATACAGCACTGTTATCTAATATACCACAGACAATATTTCCTAACAGTGCAAATATTGCCAATGACCTAGTCAAAAATGATGCAATCTAAGAGCCTAGCAAGCACAAAGGTATCCCTCCCTCTGAAAAAATGTATGGAGCATGTGAGCCATCAGTAAAACTCTCCTGCTGATAAGCAGAAACAGAGGCACCTAATAGGTCTAAATATGAAAAGCACTTAAAAAGGCCATCATGCCAAAAAGTACACCGCTTTGGTGTAAGAGTCCATGAATTAGTTAAACGTAAGGTATATCTGCACTGATGTCAAAAATCTCCATTAGCTTCTTGCTACATTAAGAGGAGCATCAATCTAATCTTTTGCGTACGTCACACGATACAGTACTACCAGTATCCGTGCGTCACACGATTCAGTACTAACAGCATCAGTGCATCACACAATATACACTATTACCAGCATCTGTGCCTGTACTATAAAGTGCAGTTTTAAGCAAATAGCTATCTGGGATTTAAAGTGCAAACAAGCAGCAGTTAAAAAAAAAAAAAACACCCACTTTTTCTTAACCTAGTCTCACACTTCCTTTCAAAGTGACAACCACAACTCAGAAACCACTGCACCCCAAGACCAGGGCAGTACCCATGTTAAAATATAAATAAAACAGTTACACATTCATCACTGGAGTACAGTCATGCTGTGTGAAGGATGACATCAAAGTGATGCGTTAAAAAACATCACAAAGGTGGTCTTCCCACTATGTGGGCAGTAGCGGTTGCCATATGCTCCAACTCTAAAATTTCCACGTTCTAGTAACATTTCATACATTATCAAGAGATCGGGCTTACAAAACCTCCATATTAGTTGCTAGGTAGTGTGCGTTAACATTTTACTGCAGCAAGGGGAAAAAATCAGGAAGTGCAGAAGAGGACTACACTGGTTTACCTCTATTCAACATACAAAACATAAATGCCCAACAATTTCATCCCCAGAAAGAGATTAAGTATTTTACAAAAAGCAGTAAAAGATGCAGAGAGTGCCAGAAGCACCTACTTCTTGTTACAACTGGGGATGTCGGGGGGCACGTTCTCCAGAGCCCTGTGGCTACATCTCAGTCCACATTTATTTAATTTGCTCATTGTATGGATGCAAGCTGAGAAATGGAAGAAATCACCATCACACCACCTCCTCTTGATTTATATTAGTGCTGCTGGTGAAACTGCAACGGGATTTGAAATGTGAATGGGATGCCATGTCAGTTCCAGCTTTCTGCCTTCTCTGAAGATTCAAAGCACTGGGAGTTCTCTCACGTTCTGCAGGGAAAAATATGCATCGTCATAAAAAACAAACAGCACTTAGCAGTAAGTGAACATAATTGAAAATCCTACATCAACATTATTTACAAAGTTAGTTTTTTCTTACATGCAGATCAGGGCAAAAATCACATTCAACCAGAGGGCCATATTCAACCCACAAGGAAGTCCCTGTTCAAGCAACACAACTCTGCAAGGCCTAGATGATGCACAAATGATCCTAGTAAAAGGACAACACTGTACCTTGGAAGCAGCAAGTTGTACAAATACACCACCAGATAAAAGTAGTTCCCTAATGCTGGAATGAGTTATTTGGCAATGGTGATGCAGGTCTGTCCTACATAATTTACAGTATGGATTCTTTTATTAGGATCACTTGGAGTTGCTTATTAAAAGTAGCATGCAACAAGCCATTTACCTTCGAAGTATTAATAAGGGGAACATTTTGAGATAATGAAAAACAGCTCGTCTTTAAGCATGGAAAGGAAAAAGTGAAAAGAACTTTCTGTTAACATAAGCAATGTGTGCAAACATTTACAGCTGATACAAATCTGGGGGAAGCTTTTTTTTTAATGCAACAGATCAGAATATGCAAAAGAAAAAAAATGTGCTTGTATTAGCATTTGTATTAGCATTTGCAACAATGTTCAATGTACTTGTCAGGAAGGTCTCTGCATGGCAAGACTACTACCACTTCCACCATTACCAAGCGCAAGTATGAACACACACACACAGAATGAGCAGCTGAAAAATAAGCTCGCATGAGATCCCAAGCCCCATCTGAACAAGGCAAGTTAGATGCATTTTGCAAGTTTGATTAGCATGAGCAATGCCAGAGTCAGAAAAAGCCTAGGCTACTTATCTACGGATCTACAGATTCCAGTTCACTACAATTTTAGGCATGGTGAATCAAGCAAACAATAAGCAAATTTCTAAAGACAGCAGTGAACTGGGAACTATGCACCAATTTTGAGAATAGATAGTGGCATAAGGGAAATCCATTTCTGCATTCAAGGTTTTAAAGAAAGGTGATACAGAAGATTTAGAAGGAAAAAAAAGAAAATTTAAAGGACCAGGAACAGAGGATAATTTAGATTTCAAAAAGCAAACAAAAAGGGGAAAATAAGGCTTACTGCACTTCCAAAATAAAAAAGACACGAGGAGGAAATGGGGTAATATAATACTTCAGATTAATTTATTTTCTTGGCCACATTAGTGTACACCACATCCACATTTCCAGAAGGCACAAGATAGTGTTTATGCCACCATGGCACAATCTGCCCAGCACACTACTATACTTTTGGGTGAAGTGCCATAGAACTTTACATCTACACGAGCTATTACAAACTCGCTCACCTTCCTGGTATGAAGGACACCACCTCAGGACTCCATCAATCACTGCACTAACTTCAATAGGAGTACCCAACCAGTAATCCAAGGATCTAGTGTAAGGACAGAGTCCACAACCATTTTATTTTCATATGCATCACTTCTTTCTTACACATCTGTATTTAAAGGGTAGGTAGTTTATTCCTTCACTTGATAAGAGTTATGGAAAGGGTCCGTCTGACTCAGGTACTGATTAAAACTTAGCATGTGTGATACTTCCACACTCAAACACAATTCACACTACTCAAACACCTGAATCATAGAAAATACAAGGCAACTGGGCCATGTGGCCATTTACTCCTTGCCATAAATGCATACAACCGGGTAGGACTTGAATAACCCCCCTTTAATAACCCCCCCCTACTTATTTCCTAAAGCACTTAATTTACAGACTGAGCTACAGAAGCAGTAAAAAAACTTCCGGAATTCAAGAGTTCACTGAATTGACAAGACTGTTGGATCTTAAATCACTAGTACCAGCATACAGGTGGAGCATAGTGCCAGCATGTTCTGGGATCCCTGGAACAATCAACATGTTTACGCATTCAGACTACATTGCGTACTGCTAATTGAATTCCGTTAACACAGAATGTTTATCTACATATGGTGTCGGCATACTTGCATGGATAAGAAATCCTAGCACAGCACCCAGAATGTCTAGGCAAACTCTTCTGCAAATTCCATGTCACATTGGGCTGAACCTGGAAACAGTCTCCAAGGTAGCTCTGCAGGGTGACAGAGGCCACATGACATCTTTGGGAAGCCCACAGACTAAGTCAAAATATTGAGCCGTTTGAGAGTTGCACGATTTAAGAAATCCATTGCCTCCAATACACAGTTACTGTTGCGATCTTCCTCCATATTTGAGGACAGAGGCAAAGTTGTTAAAAAAAAAAAAAAAAAAAAAAAAACTACAGCTTAGAAGAGTATTGTGGAAGGAGGGCCAGATATGTTCAAGTCTGTCAAATTTTCCCCTTAACTTCCATTTCCAGAGAAAAGCTTAGCAATGAAGAGAGACAACTATTACGGTATCTTACGGCAACAGCTCAAAATGCAGTAAGCAGTGGATATAAGGCAACATACTGAATACACATCTGCAGCCAGATCGGTCAAAATAATACTTCTGCAGAAAGCATATTTAGAGCCATACAAGCACAGAACCCATCTCCAGGATCACAGAACAGAGCACAAAAGGAAATCATCCTTGCCACACTGTTTTATGAACACAAACAATATAAATCATTTCATCCACAACCCCCTTTTCGCATCTTTGCAGTTAAACAGTTTAGCATGGTTTTCCAATAATGAAATAAAAACAAAAACTGTTTTTGACAGTATTTTTGTAGGACTTAGGCCTCTGCAACTCATGTGAGGGGGAAGCAGACCCACTGCGCATCTGCAACTCATGTGGGGGGGGGGGGCAGACCCACTGGGCATCTTGCATCTCTAAATTTACTAACAGAGACTGCAAAACAGTGGGGAAAGGGCACTCTCCACTACTACACTATATGCACTCATTCAGTTGTAACATTGACAAAGTACCAAATAAAATGTATTTGGATAGCAGAAATATTTAAAATTAACTAAATGCTTCTCGAAACACAATGTGCAGAATTAAGCTAGTTAAGAAAATCAGCATACTCAGAACACTACAAGAAACAGTAAGTAATAACGTTTAAATTAAAAGTCTGAACGGCGGGGGAGGGGGTTCTGCTAAGGACTGTATATTTAAATTCCGTCGGCACATATTGCCATTATGCTACACTGGAATGGTTTTTCTATTCCACCTCAGACTAGAACCTTGGAGTTCAGAGGGGATGTGACGCTGTCACACTTCCTGACAAATCCAACATGCAAATGCTAATGAAATGAACAGACACAGTGACATTCAGAAACTTAAAGCAAATAAAATAATGCATCTTTAGAAACAAGCAGTAAAACTTATAGCAATAGCAGAAAGTTCAGTTGAACCAGGGACATTCCAATTTATTATTTTTTTTTTTTTTTTGCCCAAGTGATCAGACCAATTCTGGCATCTAGAAAAAGGTTCAAATAGCAGAACTTAAGCTCACTTTCAGTCAAAATTGATATAAAACATCTTGCAGTGCTTGTATAAAATATGCACCATGGATGGCACAAAAGTTCACAGGAAAATAAAAATGACATTTGCTAATGAAGACCAAAGTCTTACAAGACAGACCTGTAGCCACTACCAGCTTACTAAATGTGGTTAACAGACCTGTAGCCACTACCAGCTTACTAAACGTGGTTATCCAATACAGAATTTACTGTAATTGCACAATATCTGTTCATTTAGAATATCTAAGCTAGTGGTTGCTTTAATACAATTTAACCGTCCATGCATCAGCTGCTCTCTCAGAGAACCACTGACTACATCTCGTATTCCTATATAATATAATCTATACAGGTTGCATAATGAATTTCTACACCTCATTAATAAGCATTTCCAGACGTAGGTATGTCTAAATGCCCTATTATACCTGAATAAGACTTCCTAAAATATCTACGAGACATGACATCAAAAATCTTAAACTTTACCCTCTCAAGCTGTTCAAGCCCTTTTGGAAGAGAGCTGTGGATTCATAATTCATAAACCAAGTTGGGTACTCTGTTTCAAAGGCCCACAATTCCTCATGAAACATTTTCTCTGAAGCAAGTACCCTTCCCTATCAGTAAAGTGCAGAGGAAGTTAGCGATCTGAATGATGAAGTCCCCTACTTCCAGTGCTGTCTAACCTTTCCTGAATCTCTACCCTCTAGTACTGGATTTGCCAAATCTCTACCTCCTCTTTCCAGCCCTCATGTCTTCTTCTAAGCTAGGCAATGGTAAACCCCAATTTTTTTTTCTTCTCTGGAATGTTCTGCCATCCTCACTCCATCTGCAATCTTCTCTGGATGCAGTATTTTGGCTGGACCAGTACATTATTTCTATAAATTTTCTCCCAAGTACTCCACCCTAACAGTCTCCTTCTTGCACACACATGGATTAAACATGGCAACCAGTACATTTTGCATATTGGTTTATCCTGCCAATCTGATGTCACTTGCATCTGGAGCTTCTGGCTCAACCCCCCCCCCCCCCCAAGATTCACAGCAGCTCAAGCCCCCAGCATGAACTCCAGTAGAAAAAAAGTTTTGTCAGATACTTTTCCCACCAGATTATACCTACACCCAGTTTGAGTCTCTGGCTTTTTACTGTTAGAACCACCCCTTCCTCCCGTTTATTCCAGGGCATCCATCCAGAGAAAGTGCTCAGAAGGGCAAGCACATGACAGTTAATTTGTCCAACTAGCCTGCATTGTCATTAGTCTCTGTAGTGTTTTTAACTGACTGGATACAGCATACTGCTAACAGGTTAACACATTCCAGGGTGCCATACTTCAACAGTTTTGACCAGAAATGTACACTCTGCCATCTCAAAGAGGTTACTTCCAGATGTTCAGTAGCTCAAGATCCCACCTCCAAGGAAGTTTTTTTTTTATAAATCCTAGATTCTACACTGCAGAGAGTCACTTTCAGGAATACTCTGCACCTAGTCAGATGTGCAGCTCCAAAACAGACTTCTGTGCAGCCATTTAAGCCACAGGTTTCCTTAGACTTGTGTGCCCTACTATGAAAGTGCTTCTCTGGAACTTCTGGCTGGCCTACTCCCTTCTTAAATACACACCGGACTTTGTTAGTTCGGTTGGAAAGCATATCAGATTTTTAAGCACAATCTTTTAGTTTGATCATCAACGACACATTTTAAAAATAAACTATTGCTTCCTTGTAGTTAAATTAGATTTAACTGCAGGGAAATCAAAGGCAGACAAGCTCCTTGTAGGTTATTTTGGGTCCAGGCTCTCCAAAGCAAATGTTATCCATGGCAAAATATTCTACGTAAACTGTGCATCAGATAACCTGTTGGTGGTGGGAGCTACCAAAATGGCAAGTTCGAAAACCCATATTAAGTGGTAGTGCACTAATCCCAAAAGCTGAAACGGAGACGTCTAAGAGATGTACTGAACTACCGAACATGAACTGAAAAGGATAAAACTGTAAAGTTAGAGAAAGAAGGCCTACATATACTTACAGGCAAGCTCTGGCTAAATGAGGCTGTGAAAAGAAGAAAAACACACACTTTAGAGAATATAGAGTAAAGATTAAGGACAGTAAAGAAATGAACAATTCTACAAAGATAAGATTGAGTTTATTACAGCAAAAAAATAATTCAGAAAGAAGCACATTTCTTCTTCAAGCAACAAAAACAAAGATGGTATTTTTCATTAATTTTACACCACAATAGCATTTAAATGAGGGCAAATGAAACCACAGAAGAGAACAGGAGAATTTCATTTAGAGAAAAGTGAAGTCAGTCAGTTAAAAAAAAAAAAAAAAAAACACGGTTAAACATAGAAAAATGGAGGATGGTAAAATTATAAAATGAATGGAAGGATAGTTATCGTACAAAGAGCATGAAAGACCGGGATAAACACAGTAAAGACAAAATGAAACAAGTCAAATGGATGGTTAGGAGGTGGGTACAACAGAACACGACTGGTTAAGAAATGTGGGGGCAGTGATAATGGTTTACAAGGTAATCTGCAACAGGACAAAAATATAAAACAAAGAAAGCTACTCTAGTTTCCAACTTCATCCATTTTGTTCTGCTTGAAGGGAACAAACTGAACATTACCCCAACACAATTTTTTGCAGTCCTAAACCTAGAGCACACTTGACTACTGCTACCTGCCATTTACAAATTTGTCATGAATTTACAAAATTACTATAATTAAGGGCAGCAAACTCAGGAATGTATGTTTTTCCATCAGAACAGAAATTCGGTGCATTAGACAGAGGAGAACAAAGGTCATAATGGATGTAAAACACAAGACAGCAAAGCAAGACAACAGTCTGGTCAGTGTTCTAATCAGTCTACACGATGCACTGCAGTGTCATTCTCTGAAACGTCCCTCAAAATTTAACTCCTTGAAAATTAAACTTCTGCTTTGGAGCCAGTCTTACTACAACTGGGAATTCACAAAAGTATTTACACTGTGGTGGGGGTCACATTTCACTCACCACACCCATAAGCAGTGGCTTGAGCTGCAGGTCAGCACACAAAACCAGTTTTCCCAATGACCTGCACCCCAGACACAACACACTAAACTCCAAGGGCAGCACCTCACTTACTTGAGCAGATAATGAAGTGGGCATCTCAGAGGGCATGCTGACTGATGCATCTACTGAAGAGCTTGCAGAGAATTCATCAAAGCTGCCCATTCTTGGCTTTTTGAGAGGCTCTGGGCTTGCAAATGGTGTAATGCTATTACGTCTCATGAGTGGACTAGGACCTTTCTTTCCTTCCTAGATGCAGAAAAAACAAACTTATTATGAAGACTTCAGACAGCACACATTATGAACATTCTGACGTGCATGCAATGACTAGGGAAGTCTGTACCCCAGGCACATCAGTAATTACAAGAATGCCCCTTCAACTCCATGTTCCCCTCCCAAAACCAGAACTGGTACCTTTGTCTTTTAAAAACTAAGCTTCTGGGTTAGTTCTGAACGGATTATCCAATTGCCAAGTACCATTATACAGAGCCACCACTTGGTGGAAAGCAGTCGAAAGTTAAAGGACACACTATCCCAGAAGGACAAGCCCCATCTAAATATATGGACTGAATTTCTCACTTTCACTGTTAAACTCGAGTAAGCAGAGTTAAAGTACAGCAGATAGTACCATCCATAACCTACACACAAGTCTTTCATACCTAAAAAATGCCCACAAAGACTACATGCTTTGGAAAAGGACACAAAAACAAAACGGACACAGTACGAGGATGTTATTACCAGTGAGCTTTCTCAGAAGCCTTCCAGCTCAAACAACAATTAGGGAAAAGACCTTCAAGACAAGACAGCCTATGATCAAATAAGTGAGAGCTGCCAGAAAGGCTGCCAAGATCACCTTGCACTTAAGAGAAGAAATGAGCAAATTAAAGCTTATGCCATGTCAGTCACATTTCCCATGAGCAATCAAGACTGTCCCATGTCCAGACAAGAATGGTCAAATGAGAATGACTCCACAAGCAAACCACAATTGGACATATTAACTCATTTTTAATAGGATCATAGCCCCAACACCCATAACCTCCAAATGTAATTGCTCCCCCCCTCAGACATGTGCCTAATAAGACAACTGTATTACACAAGCTTAAAACAGCCTCTTTTACCAGCTACTACTAAAAAAGTATATGCTACTATCAAACAATGAATGCAGCAGCTCTGCATGAAATAATTTATACATTAATCTTGTTTTCAACACACAACTGTTACAAAACAAGGCAGTTCTTAATCCAGTTCACACATTCTGTACCCCAAGTTTGAGTATCTGCTTACCTCTGTCCTGTCTCTGTGTGTGTTCACCGCTTCTATGTTTAGGAAGACTGATTCTACTTTGCACCCTGTTAAAAAGCATATGTGTAGCCAATTAGTCATCAAGATAACTAGTGGGTTTCACAGTACTTTTAAAAAGAAAAGAAAGCTTCCTTACCATATGCAACTGGTGTGAGTTTTAACACGGTGTGAAGTGGACACTTCAGATAAGGCATTTCATCTGTAATGTAGGAAAACAAAGAACATTTTAAGCTTCTGAAGAAACCAGCAGCACTAGTGACTTTAACACTGTAATCCACCATTAGTCACATTAACAGGAGCCATGGAAAGTGCAAACAAATGCCACTGGAGCACTACCATTATAAATTGCAATGCCTTTGCAAATGTGCTTCTCCTGTGTAACTAGAAATTCCAATAATAACTCGGTAAATGGCTTTAGTATCTTCAATCTGTTATCATTTAGCCATGAAACTAGACAGTACTAACATCCACTCTAGTCTACAGAGACTATTAGTTAATATGCATCTTCACAACTTAACTGGCCCCATCACCTAATATCCCCTTACTGAGGCATCATTTCCCAAGGTGGTCTTAGGGGATGCTTCTCCTAGGTGAGCTTCAACACCTACTATACATTGTACATTTAAATTTCCACAACTGTTACCTTAAAACTAATGCTTATACATTTTCTATAAACCATAATGTGTGCGCGCCCCCAGTTACATCTTGCACTTTTGTTCATCTATTTCTCTATGCCACTATGTTGAGACTGAAATTGGCCAAATGGGATAAATGTCCTTTCCTTGCAGACAAATGTATAAATGGAGTGGTGGAGAGTGTTTCACACAACACACTAATCTATTAAATGGCAGATGTGAATCCATTCACCAAATCAGCCAAATGTGTGGACATGCCTGCAAGAAAACTAACTACATGACAAGGTTACAGAAGGATCTAATTCTGGTGCCTCACAAGAGATGGTGGTGGTGATGCATTTAATGTGATGGCCATCCCAAAAAAAATTTAATATGGTGACTGCCCATTACACCCATGCCCTTAGACCTTCCACAACAGGTGAAAAACTCCAAAGCAAAAAGGAGCAAAGGATCTGGAAATGCAAAACTGTCCTCCAGCACAGGATTCTCAAGACATCGATAGACAGCCACATTAATTGCTAATAAGGTATACAGAAGTTCGCCGCATATTTTCAGAGGGAAGGACATTGCAGAGATTAGCGATTGCATTATATACTTGGTGAATTAAAACATCCAGTTACCATTCCTTATTACTACCACTGGAGTTGTTTTAAATAATGCAGGCTCTGCTCAGAAATACAAAAACCTGCACGAGTCCAAGGCACCAAGATGACATCTCAAATGAATCCTGGGCCACCAGCACATCAACACCGACAAACAAGCAGCCTGAAAATGCATGGCATAATTTTACAGCTTGCTTTGCATTGGCTTAAGTATTTAATCTACTGTAGAGGGCCTTTCAAAAAGACAGGACTAACAAATCAAAGCCACAATGGAATGCAAAACAGGGAAAAAGGTCTTCAAAAACACAATAATCCAAATAAAACAGTGTTGCACTTAGTTATGCCAATGTGCAGCACTTACCAGCACTTTTGTCAAGGAAGTATGCCAGTAAACACCTCATAACTGCTTGGTGACAAACTACAAGAACGTTCCCCTGCCTTTCCAGTTCCATGATGACTGGCTCCAAGCGTTGCACCAAATCCTGGTAAGACTGCAGGGGGAAAGAACAAAACCAAAGGGTTAATTAGCAGGTCTACTCATGCAAGTTATTTGCAAACAAACATAGTAACACATTACAATTAACTTCCGTTACACAGCTAAATATCACCCACATTATTAATAACAAAATTAGTTATGTATGGGCTACAAATATGTACTATTCTGCACACTAAAGTGGCAAGGCATTTGAGAAACCTGTCATCACCACTTTCATGGAAGTTACAGGATGCAAATAAGCATTTGCAAGTGCAACTCCCATATAAAACGTGTGTGTGTGTGTGTGTGTGTGTGTGTGTGTGGGGGGGCTTTCTCAATCAATGCCTTTGTAAACATGCAGTGAAATGTTGCAGCTCACCAGAGAAAATATTTTTCAATTAAACGTTAATATAAGCAATCAGCAGGTTAAATTAACAGTTACTTACCTCCCCCGATGGATATCGATAATAGTACTTGTCTTGTTCTCGGAGCTCATATTCCTCAGGGAATTTCTCCTTGATTTCTTCATAAGTCATATCTTCACAAACACCCTGCAAGGAATGAATTTTCAATGGATGCCAGGAAAAGCAAAGCTTAAATAAAATATACAGAATAGTACACTTTTTTTTTGGGGGGGGGGTTCACCCCCATGCCCCCCTTACAGCGACTTTCATGTCCACTCACACCATCACAAATACCTTCTTCTAGCTACCTGTCCTCATGGACCCCCCCCCCCAAAGTTTACATTATACAGTGTGCCTCTAGTAAATATTTGAGAAACAACCTCTTCCAAATAATATACCCATCTCATTTCTCCTGAATACTCCGTCCAATAAAGAACTACCTCCCACACAACTCTTATTGCCCTAGGATAGGCACCTCTAGCTCACCTCTCCACTCCAACCATCAACCTTAATTTCAGACAGAATAAAGGGTCTGTACCGCGGGATTTCCTTTTCAATGGATGTAAAACAACTGGAGTCAGAAATAAATAAATTTTAATGCATCCTGCGGCTGTGAGACCTCATTGCAAGTTACATCAGTTAGTGAGGCGCAGGGGTGAATCTTCTGTATGGAGTGGGGGGTTTTCTTTAGTAAACATATCACCTTTATTTACTCCCATCACACTGAACAAAAAAGACAGGTCTCTATCAAAAGCATCCAGTATTTCTATTAGCAGTATCCCATAAATAGTGTCCCTTTGATAAAGGATCCATCATCACACAAAAATGACAAAAACGGGTTTGGCTAAAATTCCAGGAGCTAGAATGAACTTATCAGAATAGGGGGCAGGTTATGAACGTTTCTGCATACTGATGGAAATCATGGAAAATGTTTCAGTCTCTAAATGGGCAGTGAGTAAATACATCCCAACACTCTGCATATGAAGCAAATGGTACAAGAACACAGACCATTTCTACATAACTGGCTTGGGCTGTGTAGCTAGGTCTAATAAAGGCCCCGGTGGTCATGGTCTATTACATACATATGAACCTTATATAGTCAAAATAGTGCGCACATACAAGTCACAGTAGGACAGGCCATAAGTAGTCAGCTTCTGTCCCCTGTGAGCATGGCCTACCACAAACACTTCTAGGTGGTCATTCTGGAGGTGACGTGGCCAAGAACAAGTAAGATCCTTATTCAGGAATAAAGGGTAAAAAGGACAGCTGGGGGGGGTCTAAGCCTGCTGAAGACATCCAAAGTGGGATCACACAGCTTCATACACCAAAAAAAAAAACACATCTTTTCTCTGATCATTACACCTCCAACTCTTATCCAATTCCTATAGCTACTATAAAATTTCCCCCAATTCCTGATGCAATCCAATCATGAATAAACTACTATTCTTACACTATCCAAATTTTAACCTTATTCAGCAAACACAACCTCTCTAAGGGATAGATTATGGTAACAGGACAGATGCACTAAAGCCTTTTCAGTCAAATTGTCAAACAAAACTCCAGTGCAGCAAAGGTTTTTAAGAGGGAACAGTAGGGATGGATGGGGCTAAAGTAACCCATAGGCAGTGGGGACCTATGCACTGACCTCTCCAATATTTAGCACTCTTCAAGGTAGTCACACACTGGTACATTTAGAGTAACTGCATCAGTTCCTAGGACAAATTTATTGCTCTCAAACGGCAAGCTACAAACTTTTTTCTCGGCACAGAACGTCAGCCAGGCTGGTCATTCCTCCAATGACACACTCATTAATACAAACCCTTACCAACAGTCAGAGCTACAACTCCTAAGAGACACAACTATCAGCATCACAAGGTGGATAGCAGCACAATCAGCTGCAAAATAGAGTTTCACCTTCCAGCAAACAGTTCTAACCTACAGTTTCTAAAATGCATTAAAAATCGATGCATTTCTAGAACCACAGCCTAAGATACCAAACCTCAGCCTTTAAGCGCAGACATACACAGTACCATGAAATTTCCAGCCACTATTCCTATGATGAAAAAAAAGTTTTATTTAATTGGATAAAAGCTTAATCATATACTCACAGCATCAATTTCATTTAACGCTTTCCACTGTTCATATGGCATCTTCAGTGCCTCAGCTGTCTGAATGGTTCTTTTCAGCTGGCTAGTCCACACCTTCAAGTCCTTCAGGTTTTGCTCATCAAGAAACTTGGATAAGGCCATCGCAAACTGGCAAAAAAAAAAAAGAAAATATATTTCTAGGGTCTTCCAAATACACAAGCATGTGCACTACAGCTAAGTTAATTGGACCAAGAGGAATCCTGAAGATGGACACGCAGTCATTACTGTTGTTTCTAAACAATCTTTTCAAAGCCCAAAATCCCCACTGACAACATCTGCTCCTACAGCAAATGAATGTGTCACAATAAGATCAAGTCTAAAAAGATATTTCCACTATCCTGCAAACCGGCAACTTAGGGAAAAGGGTCATATAGGACAGCAGACAAGTTTCTACATGACCTTCACACCTTCTAGAGTTACCCAGTAAAACTCAGGGAAGTACAGGAAATTGCCTGGAATCAGTCTGAATAATGCAATACTCCAGCCCATCGTGTGCGTGTGTGGAGGGGGGGGGGGTAAAGTCAGGCATGACTAAGGAAACTGTTTGATCGAGTGGCATATTCAAAAGTATGAACCTGGGAGATGAAACAGCTAATTAAATCCAACTAGGAATTGCAGAAGATATAGAATTTAATACAAATGCCCCTTAACTCTGATATCTTTTCTCATGTGAAGTCTCCTCTCTCTCGGCTGTTCCCGTTAGGGGTCGCCACAACAGATCATCTGTTTCCATTTCTTCCTGTCCTCTGTATCTTGTTCTGTCACACCAATCGCCTGCAGGCCTTCTCTTCCCACATCCAAACCTTATCTTAGGCATTCCTCTTTTTCTCTTACCTGGCAACTCCATCCTTACCATCCTTTTCCAAATATACCCAGCATCCCCCTCCTCAGCACATGTCCAAACCAACGCAATCTCACCTCTCTGGCTGTGTCTCAAAACCGTCCAACCTGAGCTGACCCTCTAATATACAGATTCCTAATCCTGTCCATCCTCGTCACACCCATTGCAAATCTTAACATCTTTAACTCTGCCACATCCAGTTCTGACTCTTGCCTTTTTGTCAATGCCACTGTCTCCAACCCATATAACATAGCTGGTCTCACTACCCACTCGAGGCCTTCCCTTTCATTCTTACTGGTACCAGTCTGTCACAAATCACTCCCTAAACTCTTCTATACACTACACGGCAACATTAGCAGGCTTCCAAATACCTTTTTGCCTCTTGATGAAAGGCCAGAGTCGCCTCCAATGCGCCCCTTGATGTTGTACTCCGATTCTCCATGTCGACACAAATAGATGGTGCGCGGCTGGACGTGAATATTCATCAGGTAATAGACTATTTTACTTTGGATATGATCTTGCACTCTGTTAACCAAAAACTGACGTCCAACGTCTATAACTTTGATGAAAGAAAGGTCTCTGTAAAGCAAACCAAGAAGTCCATCAGAAAATTAGTAAAGGAAAGTGCATGCTTGTCACCCATTAATAAAAATATTTTTTTCACAGTTAAAAGTACACATTGTAAATTAACAGTGCACAGTTTAAAAAAGAATCTACCAGCAATCTGAAGATATCAAAATCAAATACAGAACAGCTTTGTGAAGCTTGTTTTGAACCACATATCCGGAAACCGAGACTTGCATCACACCAAAATGACAGATGTGTCATTTCCTTTATAGGGATCTTGCATCCCTCACATAAGACAAATGTTCAGACACAGCACTTTCATTACTAGAGGGCATCCCATGTACATCCTTATCAAAAAGCTTCCACGAGTACCCACAATGAGCACACACTTTATTAAAACATACCCCAGTCTTCTCACTCAATATTTATCCCCTGACTAGAGTGCATTTTTTAAAATGACTCAAAACATGATAGGAAGCAAAAGATAATACAAATTATTTCTAACCGGAATATACAACTATGTAGCATAACAACATACCATATCTATGTAAGCTTACTTGTCATAGCCATCAGGTTCCAGAGGCTGGTAGGAATTTTTATAGCAACTAATTCTCTTCAAAAAGTCTTCCATAGCATCACTGACGTTGCAGCCCTGGTAATCTGGACAGGACAGTTTAACTTCCTAAAAGAAAAATGGAAAAGGTAAACATGAAAAAAAATTAAAATGGCTAGAAAGAAAAATACACAATGCAGTGCAGACGCTGTGTGTAGCATTAAAAACACCAACATACCCCCCCCCCAACCACAGTGATTGTTGTTCAAAAACATAAGTCTGCAAAAAGGTGCAAGAACCTCAACTCACCATGATATTAGTAGCAATGACGTTTGGATCATCACACACAGACTCTATAAAAAACACCTGGAAAAGAAAAACAAAAAAGTTATATTTCCCAGTAAATAGGAGCCAAAGGCTAGAGATCTTTTGTAAAACAGCACTAAAAATGATTAGGAGGAAGTATGAATGGATGAAAAAAGGGTATCAAATTAAGTCGAGGAAAAAATATCATGAAACAATTTAAAACAAACATTCTATCACTGAGCAAATACGATCCAAAGCAAAAGGCATTCAACTCTTAGCATGCTTCCATCTTCCCATCATACTGTTTACTTTCTTAATCTATTACATCTTCTTGATATGTTACATACTACCAGGTGTTACAACATGCAACTCCCTTCACGAATGAAAAAAATGCTATTTATTGACATTGACAATTTAAACACGTGGCCCATGTCATTAACTACTTTCTTGTACTGCACTGAACTGCTGGGGATGACAAGTCCATTACCACCCCTCTAGACGATGAGCTATCAAAATGGGCAAAAAGAGGGCAGGGGCCCAGGGGGGAAACTGGCAGCTCTCCCTGCACTCAGTTAACTTTTTTTTTACTGGCATTTTCTTCGCTTTCAGTTTTACTTTTCTCATGTCAATATGTTTAGCTGATTGGCAAGGCAGGTCTGAATCTTAGAAGTCTCAACCCCACTCCAGACAGAACACATTACAGGTTAATTTCTTCCACAAATCACTAAAACTACAAAGTCTGCAAAATACAACAGATCATTTCTGACCCTCACTTGCTTTTTCTTGTTCACAAGCAGTACTTTGCGTTGTCTACAATTGTTAGTAAATAATGTACATTACAGAATCACTCAAGAAATGCGGCAAAGAAAGAAAGCACCCAGTCACCCTCACTCATCTGAAAAAATACATATAAAACTGTCATCATGCTTTGCTTACTTTAAATCCATTCTCTTTCACAAAGCTTAAGATCATGTCCCTTCTGTCTCTTGTTGTATTAGTGGCATCAAACACCTGGAAGGTAAAACAAAAATCAAACACATGGGGTTTAATTCTTTTTGTTCCCGTCTTGAACAAAGCCAAAATATTACATACAGCATGTAGGAAAGCATCACACATTTATACAAATGTTGGATAGGGCATACATATCAGACAACAGGCCTTTAAGCTCATCAGTGCATTAATCTGCAAATAGGTTTGGGAAAAAGTGGTGCAACCATACATCAAACTGACAAATGCACAAAATGGGTGAGCTTTCTTCACAATTTAGTTTGAAATGAAGAAGACTATTGTGCAACTTAAGTTAGCTGCATTTCTTAACAATGAGAAATAAATTAAAGCCACCATAACTCATCTCATTCAAGGATGAATATGAAGTCAAAAGAGCAACTTGTGCTTAGACTCTTTCCAAAGGGTAATTAATACTTTGGACTACTCGCAAAAAACAGGCCAAAGTAAATACGGTATTCAAAAAGCAGCACTTTCATTACATGTCAATGCATCCTACTTATACAACTCATCCGCTCCACTAAAGAAAATGTCCCTAAACACCACAGTCCTTATTAGAAATCTTAAAGAAAAAACTGCATGTAGTTAAAACTTACAGCTATCTGGCCACCTTCTTCTTTAAGGTAAACCTCAACATCAGTCAATGCGGCTAAGGCACATTGCCTAAAAAAAAAAAAAAAAAAAAAAATTCATTATCAGGTAGACTCAGAAAAGCTGGCAAATTCATTGCAATCCCCCCCCCCCCCTCAAATGTTATTTATCCATTGAGCTAATACAGAAAGCTTGCTTTCACGGCTGCTAGAAGAAAAGGCTCCTATCAACATTAACACTCGAGTGATCACAGTGGGGATCTGTTGCACACTTGTCCCACATTTTTTGTGCGCCTTTACTCTACATTTGCAGAAGATCGGCCCTTTCCCACATCAAGAGAATGAATCTGTCCTTCTTTGCATGTTGTCCCTCAGGATTACTGACCCATGGGATGAGCAGTAATTCTGTCTACAGCAGTTATAATTACCATTAAAATCACATGCCGTACGACAGACAAAAAATAGTAGCAGTAGTCTTAGGTTATGCTATGATGGTGGTGAGATGGCAAACAGTAAACGGCAACACAGTCAAAAAAAGGGAATAAAAAGGGGAAGGTTCAGGTTTTAGGAGACGGGTATGGGATACAAGCTTCTAGACAGCCTTCCACCGGCTTAGAACTTGTCAAACAAAGCAATCGCATTTCAGACTGAAAGCAAGTCATTTTTTGAAACTTTTGTGCCACTTTTCAGCAGAAGACCATCATCCTGACAATCCCAAGACCACACAGATGCATTTTGTCAGATGTTCAAGTCCTTTTCATGGTGACTATGAAAAGAACCTGGTACTTCACTGTTAAAAGACAGAACCACTGCTCACCAAGGTTGGGAGGGTGGCCTAATGGTTAAGGTGTTTGCCTTATAAACACAAGGTGCAGGGTTTGAGTATCAAGGGATAATTGGCTAGGTTTAAAATGGCTCGCAAGGCCAGTCAGCCTAGTACTAATCTATGAACCTATGTAAACCTTTTATTTAAGAAAGTGCCCCAACCTATTGTAAACCTGCTATGCAATTTTGTTTCACCCAAGTTATCTGTATTTGCTATGCTTTCTTAATGTATAATGCTTAATAGTTAACTGGTCATTTTGTTTGTTTCTATCCATTATACAGGCTGTCCTTAAAATATTTTTTGGGATACTTCAATTTGATTCAAGAAGTTTATTTATCTCAGGTTGTGAAGGGGTCTTAATTAAAACATTAGGGGACATTTCCAGAATTCTAGCTTACATTACTCGGGTAGAAATACAATACCACTACAAACATGCACAGCATTAGGTAAGGCTAGGTTATCTCCTTTCACCTTTTTACCTAAATGACACAAAATTAATTTAAATAAATTGTTACCCAGATCTGGCTATAATACCAGGTCAGAGAAACAACCAAACACTTACTTTCGGACTTTCATAGCCACTTCATTATCTGGACGGAAGAATTCATAGGAGCTGTACTGCTTCACTGCCTCCCGACGGTACTCTCCAACATTAAATACTATTAAAACAGAGGAGATCGGTTGTTAGAGACACGGACGTCCTTGCCAGCACAAAAAGGTACAGGTCAATGTAATTTTAACAATGGTAGACTGGCCTCACCTTTTGTTGGCACGCCAGCCCAGTTGAGGTAGCGTGTAAGTTTTTTAGAGATGTAAGTCTTGCCACGTGCTGGTAGTCCAACCATCACAATCACAGTAGGGGAGTTGGCCAACTGCGGACCGCAAGCTGAAAAAATAAACCAAGTTCAGTTTTACTACAAACACAATAGAAATAATGCATACCATTAACAATATGCAGAAAAGTACACATGTATCTCAGTGACCCACAAGTCAGGGATACTGCACCACTGGACAGCTCCATCAGGAGTGCAGGGCATAAGTGGGAAGCAGAAGAGGACCACCAGAAAATGGCGAGACAGCAAACACTTAACTCCTCTAAAAGTAAAAGTCAAGGTCAGATGATCTTCAAGCTATGATGGACCGAATAGAATTTTAAGAAAACACCTCAAGGCACAACTCTCAAGCAACTAGACTTAAGTCTGTACATACAAGTCAGCAAGCACCAGTTTTCAGCACATATGAGAGAGACGGATTAATGTAAAGGGGCAAAAATCAAATCTAATAAAACTCACTGTAAAGCTTACCTTCTTTTGATGGTCAATAATAGATAAATAGTTGCTACTTCTGTAACTAGTGCAAGTCACATAAAGAGGTCTGTGCAGAACTCTGCCAACCAGAAATAAATCCTAGGCAGCCTTACAAAACTGTGTACTTGTTACACCTTTGGCAACATGTTATTATTAGCATTTAAGTCTTGTAATCTTAAGTACAAGGGGAACAGTCTGCATACATGTGCTGGTTAAGGCACTGAGTGACACCACGAACAAGGTATCTTTTGTAGCAGAAGATTCCTAGCCTTATGCAGACAGGCAAAAAAATCTCAGTCCTAACACACACAAAATGCTTTAATGTAAAAACTGAACTTGACAAACACATAGGCAGTGTGTTAAACTTGTCATGCACAGAGTGAGACTCAGGTTTGTAATTATAATTAAATGTGAAGCCTAGCTAAGTGCTCTTAGGATTCTGTAATAAATGACGCATGCTGGACTGAGTTATTATTTTGCATATAATGCAACTGAATGCGAATGCAAACTGAGATTTATACCTGTACTATATCTAAACTGTAACCTTTGTATATTCCACCTGGCTTGGATGGCAGCTGAAAGTGACCAGTTAACAAAATTAAATAAATGTTTATCTCACATTAACCCCATCTCTAATGATGTACATTCTATCAAACAGATATGGTACGGATCAACTCTGACTGGTCAACAGCACATAACAGAGAACCATTTATAACGTTAACATCACTCTTCCAGGACTCATTACTTCAGCAGGTAAGGACAACAGGTACAGATAACCAGAGAACACAGGTGTTCAGCTGCATACACATTCCCACTTCTACAAACATTACAAACATTATACTACAGAAAAAGCAAAGTCTATTACCTGTATGAAATCAGAGTTCTCCAATGGTTAAGGCATGTCTGCCAAATCTGGTCCATGCCACACATTTATTTTAATGTATATCTGTACATGTATTTATGTCTATTTATTGTATATATTTATGTATTCATATGCTGAAAAGTTCATAGGTGTATACTAGGCTAACTACCACTATGGCCCTTAAGCCCATCCATGCAACCCAAATGTGACCAGCAAATTTGATTTATATAGGGGTAAATTATGGCTTGTTTATGTCCATCGGAATCACAGGAGTCAGACCAGGGGCAAATTCATCCATTGCTCCAACTTGGGTGAAGGAGACGGTACAAGTAAAACTGAAAAACAGTTTTATTATTCAATAGGAAATGTAAACGTTTGAGGTACATGTGAAAAATTTATTGCACGAGACATTAATAGAACAAGAGATAGGAGTGTGAAGGGTAGGTTTACTGGGATAAGCAAATGGTTTACTTATCTTGGTGAACAACAGGTTAGCAATAGTACGTCGCTTGCGAGCAATGAGAAATGTAAAATGTATGGATTCGTACTTAATTCAGGAGGCTTTTTACTAAGAAAGTCACTAGAACATTAAGGAAACAACTTGGGAATAAAGCAGTACAACAGTTAAGAAGGTTGGTGCAGTTAAGGACTGCCTTGTGGGGATATTTTCTATATCATACATATATTTTATTATGAGTCATTGGAAAGCATGAACGAAATTAGCATGCACAAGATGCATTCGAAGGGAGGGAATTAAGAGATTTGTTAAGTAATGTCGAGTTCCAGACAAATGCATTCTACATATCCATTTGTTGATTGTGTAGACAGATCCTTTTCAGCCACAGCCTGTCTCAAGAACATGAAATACATACAGTAGTTTAAGTGTACAATACAGCAGACATTAAAACTGAATGGAAATCTATGGAGTTGCACACATCAAACAGGAACCACCACAAGTCAAGCATAATCAATTAACTGTGCAAATTATTAAGAGTATAACTTGTGTATAATACTTCTATTTGCTGTAACAGTCTCTCTCCAAAAGGCAGAGCACATTCAGTGCTGCTTTGCACATACTATTTGCATAAAAAGAAACACATTGACTGTTACCTGGTGCAGGTTACCTGGTGCAGTTAAGCTATTTAACTGAAAAATTAAGCAAACCTACAGCATACGCTGCAACTCTCAATATTTTTGCCTCATGTGTTTGTTTTGTTCCAGGTTTTTTTTTTTTGGCAAATCGTTGAGGATTTAAATTATGGGCGGCCACGGTGGTGCAGTGGTTAAGCATTGCCACCTCACAGCAAGAGGTCCTCCGGTTTGATCCTCAGCTGGGGTGCCTTCTGTGCAGAGTCTGCATATGTCCTGTGGTCGTGTGGGTTTCCTCCGGGAGCTCCGGTTTCCTCCCAAAGACATGATGTAGGTGGATTGGACACTCTAAATTGGGCCTAGGTGTGAGTGTGTGCGCCTTCTGTGGAAGGTTGGGCGCCGGGCTGGCAACTCAACACAGCAAAACTCCACTGCCAATCATGAGCAGACAAGGTGATCTGCTGTGACGAAAAGTTGTTGTTGAGTATTTAAATTATTTTTTGGCAAATCGTTCAGGATCGAAATCACCAAATAATGGCAGACATTTGTGTTCCAATCTTTATAGTCTTCAGAAAATGCATGCTAATGCAAAGCCTATTATTCTACCAACTTTCTAAATTTATACCAGCAATATTTAAAAATTGTCTATTTTTGGGCCTTTGACCCCCCCCCATCATTTTTGGCTTTGCCCAGATTTCTTATGCTAAGGAGGTTAAGAGGTATGACCTACAGGCTGCTGACATTTGCCCAACACGTTGATGTAACAAATCTCAATCATGTGAGTCAAGAGCAAAAGCTGACAGCATTCACACCTTGCAAGTGTGTGTGAAGAAAGTTAGGTCTAGATCCCAGTTTTAAAAAGACTGGGTTCTAGACCAGACAACACTAGTGAGCCAACTGTGTAAAGTGCCTACATGAATTACTCCCCTAACCTCATTAACAAGTACAAAATTAATAAATAATAAAATGAACAAACAAGAGGATTCCGATACAGTAACAACATGCACACTATTGAGACAGAAATGCTTTCTTTTCCAGGTTTGAGTTTCCTTGCAAATGATACAACTTACTGACGCTAAAGGAAAAAAAAAAAGAGAGATGCCCCCCCCCCCCCAAATGCAAACACTTACTCATAACAATTTATGTTTCATTTACAGGATAGTAGACTAATTAAAACAGACCATTTGCAGACACAGCCTGGAACCAAACTGTCCCAGAATTAGATTAACTAACTAAACATGGTGCACACATATCTCACCAGTTACTGAATCTTATCTGCATTTGCTGACAGGAAACACCCACCATTTTCAGTGAGAGTCCCAGGGATAAAACCCAGACAGAGAGAAAAATGCAATAAATACTGTACACCCAAGTAGCATCTTAATGGGAACGTTGCTCAAATTACATTTTAATTACTAGTAAGAAAGTCTCACAAAACTTACAAATAAATGAAAGACAACACACAAAAGCTGCAAGTCTAATACAATGCAGGGATCCAGTACTGTTATAAAGGACAAACACCTGCTCCTTTGCAAGCAGTTGGGTTTAATATATTCATGATGTCATCCGGCTATTAGTATAACTGACCATCCTATGTGTGACCACTCCCCTTAGATTACAAAAGGAACACTTTCACCTGCGCAGTCCCACCTCTTCAAAGAAGCCGAACAGTGAGCATACTTTGTATGTAAAACAACTGTCTGCACTAGTTCAGGTAAGGGTGGCAATGCCAAGGGATAATATACACGGACAGACAGGAAAACTGAAGCTTGCTAGCATTTATCACATCAATAATGCGACATTAAAAAGGAAGCACTGCCTGTTCATTCACCTAACTTGTTAACCAGGTGGACCGCATTCAGCCACAATGCATTGCAAACAGCAACCAATGTGCAGTATTGTTTCTAAAACAACGTTGCCTTTATAATGCCTTTGGGTGATATCCCTTATTACATAAAACCTATGATGCTGCACTATATGAAGGAAGGGGCAGTTAAAGACAATGGAGCATCATACCCCTACCCTTTTGGTACACTGGAGAGATACATGCAAACACCCAAGGAAATAAGTTCTGTTGAAAACATGCAATTGTTGGCTAAGGAATGCAGCAATTGCAAGTTAAAAACAGATCTATGCAATTAAAAAATAACCAAAGCACTACATCTGCTTATGTTAATCCTTGTGTGTACAATATGCCACTGTGCATTAGCTAAACTACAATGGTGCTACTGCATAAGGTCAGTTTCAAAACCTGGGACTATAAGCTGAAATGGGGACAGCAGAGCAATCTACCTGTCAAGTTAAAGTTTCCCCTGTAGAATGAATGAACACATCTCCACCCCAAAACCATTCCCATATACCATATCTTATGACTGACAAGTTTTATTAATGACGGACAAGCTTTAGCAAATGCTTTTGCAGGGGATTCAAGCTCTGCTGCACCTAACAGGTGCTCATTCTAAAGCCACATGAAAAGACTTTCCTTGACAAACCTCTTGCCCAATCTCCTATGGGTGTGCTGGGATCGTAGGGGCTCAATTCCTATAGAAACATTACCTACATGCATACCTTACAACTGTTCCTGATTTGGACTCCTAAAAGTGGCGACTGTAGTAGCCGATGCCTTGAATGATTAATAACAGTAATTAGTGTTAGACACTCTTACTTCAGAAAGTGCACCTTAATGCACATTTTTTATGTTGTCAGCTTATGTTAATAGCACTAATATTTTAAAACAACTGCGACTGACCATTTCTGGACTTGCCCTTGATTCTGATGGTAACAGGTTGATAGTTAATTGGCTATAAACATTTCTCATTCTTCCTTACTTGCAAACCCTCGGAACCAGCTGCCAGAGAGACCATGCGCTGCATATAATCTGCACTGACCTACAGACTTGACGTTCTCTCATTACTTCCCAAATCTACAGCTCTACTTTCAGCAGAGGAGGCTGGACGCAACACCAGATAAAAAAGGATAACACAAGTGATGGTGTTTATGTATGCATAATGCACACAAGCTGGTATCTGTAGAACAGCAAAACGCACAGGTTGCCACCAAAAAATGAGAAAGGGACATCACAAGTGATGGTGGATATACATGCACAATGCACGCACACACTTGTAAAACTAAACGTACAGGTGACCACCACACAAGGTTTTCCAGAGAAAGGTGCTCCTTAGCATACATCTCAGCCGCCCTGATTCTACAACACGTCCCTGGTTTTCCTTCACATTTGTGCCCTGCTGCCAAGAAAATTGTAGAATTTCTGGCAAATGGCACAGGAGATTTAACACTTTTCATCAAAATTCACAATATGTTGTGCTAACATAGCCATTCGAGTAATTTGGCCCTGATTCTACAACCCCCAATCACAATTACTCACTTTACAACAGGTGTCCCAACATCAAGCAAGATTGTCAACTGTCATCACATAGTAATTACAAAAGATATACAGTGTTCCAACCCCTGGGAAACCAAGGCAAGCTCCCCAATAAACGTGTTATCTTACTCACCTAAATGCTGCCCCCTCCCAGAAAGACCTCTCAAGTGTCCCCGATTTTCAGGGACATCCCTGATTTTGAGTTGAATATTAGCTCTGTCCCTTTTAATCCCTCTTAACATTGGTACCCTTTGGGAAAAGGTGGTGACTTCTACTTAATAATGACAATAATTAAGAACTAAACACTTATTTTGCTTCAGGAAATGTATATTAATTCATATTCTCCAACAATGTTAATGCATCAAGTTAATAGAACTAATATTTTAAAAGTGTCCCCTATTTTTTCCGGATTTGTCCCCGATTTGTTGAGAGCCAGGAGTCCCTCCCTTACGTCGTACTCCGCATTTCCCGCAGAGAGCCCCTAAGGAAGGGGGACCGGTGTCACGTGTGTATCGATAAACTGGCTTTACTCCAATACAATGCACGAGTTAAGCGAAGGAATGGGGGTCCTCCCTCCATCTCATCACAAATGGTCACATGATACCTTCCTCTCGAGCTCACTTGCCATGTGTCCCCGCGCCTTTGATGGCACGAGACTTAGTAACCCACCACACAATATTGTTGCTGAACTCCCCAAATGCAGCAACACCTGTTCTTTTGTGACCAAAATGAACGCAACTATCGAGATAAAAAATACCAATATACAAATTTTAATTAAACGTTCAGCTATGAGAAAAAGTTTAAGAACAGTTCTGTTGTGCAAGTGGGATGCATTAATGCTGAAAAGGGTGACTGAGAATTGACTAAAAAGAGCCAAAATGAGGCAAATGATTCACCCAAAACGAAAGGATGCAGTAAAATACAAGGCTATAACGAAAACAGATAGCAACCCAGCCAACTGCGCCACTAGGCATGGAAGGTGGCGTGATAATGCAGCCCACTCGCATGTCCATTGCTACCACCGCATCTCACGATACAGGGTCACCCATCTCCAGCTCATCTCCTTGTAAATTAGCTACTTACAGTGATACGGCAACGTTGGCCGGCCATCCTTCATTTTCCTAGGAATCCAAATTTTCTGGGTTCGGTTCTGCATAAGCTCAGCTGGCATTACGTGGGCTCTGGTCAAATGCTTTAAACGTTAAAGATGCTAAACGCCTTGTAGCGGTCTTACTTTCCGTGAAAAAAAAAAAAAGCAAAGATAAAATGCCACTGTGAATGTGAAATCCGTTGAACACGCAGGACTCACACAAACATCACTAGCTCCTGTTGCTGAGATCAGTTTGCAGTAAGTTAATTTTTGGTCAGAAACAGTTATTATAATTTAATTGCAGATGTAAATCTAAAGCATGGACTTGTATTCCTTCTTAAGCAGATTGCTGCTTCTACTACAAGCCGGCTAAGTGCAGGGGCTTTTTAATTACTAACCGGCCGGCAAACACAACGTGATTCTGGTGACGTCGTCTGCGGGCGGGGCGAGACACTCCTTCCTTACAGTCTCGAGATGAGAACCTTTAGTTACCTTGTTGTGACCTCAAAGCTAAAGCTTACCCAACCTATACTGTTAAATTTATTTTTTTTTCTTAAAAAAAAAAAAAAAAAAAAAACACACAAACAAGATTCTTTTTAATACATTACACGTGAAAAATAGGATAGCTTCATTTTCAGGGAATCCCCCTAAAGATACGAATCTTTTTTCATTGTGACGCATACTGTATTGCTACCTGCCCACGCTGTCAGATGACAGCTACGTTTAGTTGCACATTCCTGCAAAAGTTTACAACACTACTCAATGCAAACATATTATGTATCTCGATATTCAACTGCATATGCTAGCCGTTCAGTGTTGCGAAATACACAATACAGGAAACCAAACCACGCACACGTTTAGTTTTCAATTTGCATATACATTTTATTTTAATATATTAGCAGTTAAGGACAAGTACCTTAACAGTTTTGACAACTCCTGTATAAATTATATAATGCCTGTTTGGAGCCATAGCTTAGCATGGTTTGCTTTCATATCACCCGTTGCTGCTCACACGTAGGTCACGTTCACTTGCACTGAGAAGGGAGGAGACTCGGTTTCCCCATACCTCATCAGCCTGTTATGCAGAAACCGACAATCCCTGCGTGAACAGATGCAATTCCAGCTTCCCTCCCACAGTTTAAGTTGTATTTTTTTCTGATCTAAACGTCTACCCTACAAATAGCTAGATAAATATAAAATGCAGGCAAGCTGACAACCTTAATTGCTCGGTAAACAAAAACTTATCCATGTAAGACTATTTAAAAATCTTCACTTTGGACAATCCGGAAGCAAGACTGATCACGCTCTCGCTAAATGCTATGCGCGTGAACACGACGTGCCAGAGATGGAATTTAGCCTCGTGACATCAGTGAAACGCAGCGGCACGCTACCGAGCTGTGTGCCTTCAGGACAGCGTCGCCTGGTGGCTAGCAGCTTCAGAAGGGTACATAGCTTTAGTAGTAAACTACCAGGGCTGAAGTGCAATACAAAGTGAAGCGTTACAGTATCACCCTCTTAGCACAAGAAATCGGGGCAAAGTAAAAAAAATAAAGGGGCAATAATAGGGTCCGATTTTAATTATTGCTGTTTTATAAATTTGACCATTGATAACTGGTTTTGTGTTAGCATATATTTTCTGAAGGATATCATGAAGTCTGAAGCTCAAATGTATGTCGTTATTTTAGTAACTTCAGTTCTCGGAGTTGTGACATAAAACCGTAAACTTTATGAAGAATAGCCCCAAAATACGAGACAAAAATCTGGACGATTGAGAGGTATGCAGGACCAGGAAGGAAGCGCTGCCTGCAATCAGGAATCATCAGAGGCTTTGCCCCCCATCTCCCCACCATGAAGACCGTCTTGCCCCCTCTCACAGAGGGAGAGATATAGACAGAGTACATGCACATTAAACGGTGCCTAATGCAGCAACACTGAAACTAGAAAATCGTTAAAACAGCGTAGCAGTGCTGTTTTCCATCTTACTTTTCATCATCATCTTCTTTCGGATGTTCCCATTAGGGGTCGCCACAGCAGATCAACTGTTTCCATTTCTTCCTGTCCTCCGCATCTTGCTCTGCCACACCAACCATCTGCATGTCCTCTCTCACCACATCCATAAACCTTATCTTAGGCCTTCCTCTTTTCCTGTTACCTGGCAGTTTCATCCTTAGCATCTTTTTCCCAATATACTCCGCATCCCTCCTCAGCGCATGTCCAAACCAACCTAATCTTGCCTCTCTGGCTTTGTCTCCAAACCTTCCAACCTGGGCTATACTTATTCCTGATCCTGTCCACCCTCGTCACACCCAGTACAAATCTTAACATCTTTAACTCTGCCACATCCAGCTCAAACTCCTGCCTTTTTGTCAATGCCACTGTCTCTAACCATCTTTCTTTTCATAATTATCAATAGTCCCGATTGGCTATTTCGTCTCAATTTTTAGCTCTCTCTCCCTTCTAATCCTTCCTAAAACTGGTGACTTTTGGAGAAAAGATGGTGAATTGCAAGTAATAAAATAATGGCAGTAAAGTTACAGGCTTTTTTACTTCTGAAAATATATTCACATTCACTTGATCTGTTAACATCTTATGTAAATAGCATTAATATTTCTGGATTTGTCCCTGGTTGGTTAACAGCTATTTATGCATACTATGTTGAGGGGAGGCATCCTCCGCTGCCTGCAACACATCAGTACTCAACTCTTGTGAATGTCCTGCCAAGTAGCAAGATGCTGCCTTACTGCAAATACACCCAGCTTCTTGTCTCATAGACATTTGGATTTATTTTAAACCACACAAAGCAACAGTTTACTTTTTTAAATTATGGTTAAAAAATCTGTGTTAAAATAACTGCAAAAACTGAGGGTAATGCTACTCAATGCTAGAAGTCTAAATCTCAAAATGCACTCACTCGAGGCACTCCTTAAAATGGAGAACATTGATATCTGTGCAGTGACTGAGACCTGGTTCAAGGCTCCAGAGAGTATCCCTGCACTACCAGGCTATAACTCATACCACACTTTTCGGCAATGTAACCCAGACCGGAACACCAAAGGCAGAGGTGTGTCCATATTCATTAAGGATATCCACACCTCCAGGCTAGTTGCTCAGCATAATGCATCCAAGTTATCCAAGTGCAACTAATTCTGCGAAAAACTGCAATCCAAATTGTAGCTTGCTACAGATCCCCACCATGCCCCAAGATTCCCACTCCTCTTTTCTTGATGTACTGGAAAATATTAGGGTTCAACCAAACACCCTGATAATGGGCGATTTCAACTACCCCACCATTAACTGGGAAAACTACTCGTGTACCAACTCCTTCACACAACGCTTTCTGGAATTCATAAACTCCAATGCCCTGGATCAACTTATCCATACCTCCACCAGGGGCAACAATATCCTAGACCTAGTCATTACCTCAAACCAGTGACAAGTGGAGTACCACAGGGTTCAGTCCTGGGACCTCTCCTGTTTGGTATCTACTTCTCTGAAGTACAGGCTAACACAGAAGGCCACTGGCTAACGAAGTTCGCAGATGACTGTAAACTAGGAACCATAGTCGAGTCCCCAAATGATGTGGAAATCCCACAGAAAGGCCTTGCTGAGACAGATGCCTGGTGTCAGAGCCATGGCCTCAAGCTCAATGGCAAAAAGTGCATTGTCATCCCCTTTGGTAAAAACTCTATACCCATGAACTGCTACATAGACAGCAGTCTACTTAATATCGAATGTGTGATAAGAGACCTTGGGACCCAGGTGGACAGTAGTCTGTCCTTTCATAGTCACATTGCCACAGTAGTCAGGAAGTCCTTCTACATGTCACACCTCATCATAAAAGGGTTCTCATCCAGGAAAAAAGAGGTCATTGTTCCCTGCTATTCGACACTCATTAGACCCATTATAGAGTACAACGCCCCTTTTGGAATGTACCTCAAAAGACATCTGCAGCAGCTGGAAAGGCCACAGAAGTACCTCACAAAGAGGATTACTGGCCTTGAACAGATTCCCTTCACAGACCATCTCAAAAAACTCCAGCTTTACTCTGTAGCATGTCGCCTACTCCGAGGTGATCTCTGCCTAACATATAAAGCTATGTCAAACCCAGAGTTGTTGGACATGCTACACCTAAAGAAATCCCAATCCCTCCAAGCTACAGGGTCTAGGGACCTAAACCTTGTCACCACAATAAACAGGACATGTTAGAGGGATATATTCCTGTCCCAGAGACTTCCCATACTCTGTAACAGGCTACCCATCTATGTCAAGCAAAGTTCTTCATTAGCACTCTTCAAGAAAAATCTTGAGTGGATGGGAAATAGGAAATACATCCCGGGGATCACTTCTGTGTCTCTGCTCGACAGTGGCACAGGAAAATAACTTTCTTGGGTGGTGTAAGCCAGGGAACCTTGTTGGCTAAGCTTATGTAGGCCCTCGGGCTGATAGCCTATTACCTACTTATGAACCTATGAACAAGACATGGTGGAGAGATAGGTTCCTGACCCAAAGACTGTCCATACTCTGGAATAGACTGCCCATACATGTCAAGCAGAGTGCCTCCTTGGCCCTCTTCAAAAAGAACCTTGATGAGTGGATGGGAGTTAGGAAATTTACCCCGGGGATCACATCAATTGCTCTGTTAGACAGGGGTCCAGGGAAGTAATATTCTGATAGAAAAACCAGGGAATTATTATGACTAGGCGTGTATAGGCCCTAGGGCCAACAGCCTAGTACCAACCTATGAACCAATGTGGTAGTCTTTGGGGAAGCATACCTATCTCTTCAGCAGGTCCTATTTATATCACAGGCAAGGTTTAAGTCTTTAGAATGAGTAATTCTGGTACTGTTTGTTTTGTGGATATGCAGGAGGTCAGAGTGGGGTCTGACAATGCCCTGTATGCCAGGCATAGATCTCCCCTCAAAAGCCTGTAGGAGACAGAATACAGGGATAAGGCCTTGAGGCAGTCTGAATAGGACATTTTACTTATGCCCTGTATTCTTTTAGTGAGGAAGCTCTGTAGATGTTCCAATTGTTGGATATGATTTGATTCCTTTAAACTCCATTTGCCTGCTGTGTTGCTTTGAGCAAGTTACATAACCAGACATCAAGGGCCAATTCCAAAAAATGTGTATGTAGAACACTGCACACCACAATGTAGGTGTGCCAGACGCTTACACGAAGTGTCTTTGGTAAGTACCAGGGATGTGTTCTCAGCCCATTCACATACCACATCTTTGGTTGCTATACTGCTTCATAAAACTTCAAATCTAGTGAGGAAATTGTTTCTTGTAACTGTAATAATATTAATGTATCAACAGTTGTAAAATTCAATGTGTATCAACTGATTGTCAACCAATTTGCTAAATATGCTTGTTGTCATACCTCTCAACTATTCCTAATGTTAGGGGTGTCACAGATTTTGGCTCAAATTTTTGCCTTGCCCCTCCTAATCCTTTCTAAAACTGGTCATTTGTGGGAGGAATATGATGGATTACACTTTGTAAACAATGACAATAAGAGTTATAGAGTTGTTTTACTTCAGAAAATGCATGTTAATCCAATTTCTCCTATTCTACCAACTTCTCAGGTGGACAGTACTAATATTTTAAAAAGCTGTCATGATTGCCTGTGATTATTTCTGGATTTGTCCCCGATACTGCAGGTAAGAAGCTGAGAGCTGTGTTTGTAATTCTGATATTAGAACAAACAAATGTAAAATAAAGTGCATAATTATCAAAAGGTTTTATTTAAATAATTATTTAAATAACTAAATAAAATGTATAGTTATTAAAATTATTAAATGCGCAGCTGTATTCACACAGGTCACTTGACATGAATCCTGCAGCTCTTTCACACTCCTTTATCACTCTTTCATCCTTCCCTATCTCATCTCTTCATACCCTCACTGCCTCTCATTTATCCTACCTCCCTCCTCTTTGCATCTCTCACACTTTGTTTTCCTTCTCCTCCTCTTCTTCTTCTTGCCTCTCTCAAAAATTGTCTGTATTCCTCCATGGTATCCTTTCCTGCAACTATCCTCACTTGCATCTTCTTCTAAAGTCTTCATAGCTCTCTATATAATGATATGCTGCTAGCATGGCTCTATCTTATCTAAAAAGCTTTACTAAGCATAACTCCATTTTCTATCCATGTTATGACATTGTTAATCGCTTCTTAAACTAAATTTTGTATATTCAGCATCTGTAAATATCTTATACTCTTTTGCATTTCTGTATCTGTAAATATGTTTTGTTAATGTCATATGTGATCCTATTCACATGGACTGTGTCTGCAAATGGTCCATTGACATCAGTGCACTACCATGGTAAACAGATATAAACTAAAATCTTTCATTTCTGATTTACATCACTAATATATAATTATTTCTGTTTTTTTTTCGTCTTTTGCATCTTTGCATGTAACTGAACTTCTAACTGTCCAGAATTTCACAGAATGTCCAGATTTTCTGCCTTATATTTTGTCTGTTCTTCATAAAAGAATGTATGTTTTTCTTGCATGTCATTTTGGATTGCATTCACTTAATAACAGCTACTTGACTTTCAAACTTCATATCCTTCAGAAGATAAATGCTAGTTCAAAATCTGTTACTCTAGAAACTTTCTATGTTTATTAGAGCAACGTCTCTGATTTGGGGCATTGCCCCCCCATTAGTTTTGGCTTTATCCCAATTTTTTTGTGCTAAGAGGTTAAAGGCTATGCATGCATGACAACCCCCTCCTCCCCCGAGACAGTGATCAAGGAGCCTCAATCCTTACCACTTACACCTGTGGGAAACATTCACTTTCAGAGAAATAGATACACACAGTATTTCCAGATGCAGTTTTCTGCACCAAGTACAATTTCCTTTAAGAACACACAAGGAATGCAGTCACTCCACGGTCTGGATTTCTTTATATCTGTCTCCCTCCAGGGCCCCAATAAGACTCCCCACTAGCACAGCTACAGAGTTACGTCCTCAGCTGTGTCCAAGCCAAGTCCTCCAGCACCCTCTTTGTGAAACCAGTGCTTCTTTTTCCTGCTCCAAGTAGCTGATGCACACACACACTGTGAGATTACATTTTTAACACACACACACACACACACACACACACACACACACACACACACACACACACACACACACACACACACACACCTGGAAAAGGCTGGCACAGGTTTACCTGCTGTGTTCCTTCTGCCCAAAGTATAAGGTAGTTATCACTGCCACCAGACCTGCTACTCTAAGGCCCTTAACAAAGGGTGTCCAATTATACTGTGTAATATTAATACTAATACAAATGATAGTTGACAAAAGCAGCTAGGCCTTCAGAAGTTGCCCACACAGTGTCACCAAATAAATATAAGCACTCTCAAAGGTTAAATACTTTCTAAAAGTGCCAACCACAATAAAAGCTTTAAATATATTTAATATTAAATAATTAAAGAACATGGAATACTGAATATATATTTACAGTAAACCACAGAGTTCAAATCACAGGAAATATTGAAATAACACTGATGGACAAACTCAGATAAATAAAGAAAAACAATATCTAAACTAAGCTTCACTATAGTTTCCTGACTGAATCTAGGAGAATTACTATTCTCTACTTACTTAATACAGTAAGGCAGATGATGTGGTGAATGGTCCTTCTTGTTGTCAGGTCCAAGACAGTATAGTCAACACTGAGAGATTTTTCTTTGTAATATCTAAAATTTCCAAGATGGCTGGCAGAATGACCTCACCTGGTCACCTGACTCTAGGTTCTCTTACTATTCCCCTTTGAAGCTTGAGACAGGATATCAGCATAGATGTGATATGATGCATATCTCAAGTTTTACTAATGTTTATGGTAATGCCTGAGACTTCTTTTTACTGAGCTAATGAACAAAGACTTCTTCCAGACATGCTGTCTCAGGTCCTATTCAGAGCTGTGAGATAAGTATTTCTATGGCCCAACAGGTGGTCTAATTAACTGCATTTTTCTTAAAGTAAGAAGTAAGCCAGCTGTTTAACCCTTTGCCTTGCAGTGTCCCTTGCTAACACATGTAAATACAGTCTCTTAGTTATATTCATTCTCTGTCCAGCAGGACCCACTGTTGATACATTTTTTAACACTACCAACTTTACAAACACATTTTGATTTTCAAATGCCATGCAGGTCTAATACATTTGTAACACAAACATCTGTACAGTTCAGTTTGATAGTCACATACAATACAGTTTTAATAGATTTGTAACACACACATTTGTATAAATCAGTTTGATATTTAAACAACATATCATTCTTTACAGAACTCCAGCTGGCTGTGCTGCCACTAGCCCATATCATCACAGCATGTAATACTGATGGAAATTTACAGTAATCAGTAAGGCTAATGCATACATCCAGAGCTGCAGAAGTTGGTTAATATTTTCAGACACATGCATGACTTATTTACTAAGTGCCTTTTTTCAGTGATTAGTACTAGAGCTAGATCACAGAGTTATACACCTAATAATAGCCATACCAATATCCTGTTACTTGGCCTTGTCTCCCAATTACCATAAAATACAGTTCAGACCTGTTGGAGTGCATACTGTTTTCTTCTTTACTTTTCCATTTATCACAGAAATTCGGATTTATTGGAAAAGTTTAATTTCAAATTTTACAGCAAAAACACAGACAGTCATTTGATAAAACAAAAAAAAAAACTCTTACATTGAAAAAAACCCAGCAAGAACAGCAGTAAACTTAGTTTCCTTTGAAGCACGCATTTCTTGAAATGCATATGAAAAGCTATTAGACTGCAAGAGACATGAACGGATTCATAGTCAAATAGCATATAGTGAAGCACTAATTAGCAGTTAAGTAAAGAGAGCAGGAATTCAAAAGACAACATACAACATATTTGCTAACAGTGTGGGGGCAGCCCATTGGATGCAAGTGCCCCTTTTCAGGGACATCCCTGGAGTGCTGTCTAGTTAAGTGACTTGGTCAGAGTCACACAGCAGACAAAGGCTGAGGGATTCAAACTGTGCACCACTTAGCTGCACCAAGTGCTAGACAAACGCTTGCAGCTTAACATAATGCATTTTACACCAAATTACTTGTAAAACATAAAGTAAATTAATAATGTATTTATAGTTAAATAGTAACATTAAACTTATAGAATTTATGCTGCCCAGTTTATTCACAAACAAACAATAAACTGTCAACAGCAAAACAAGGAAACCAAGGCTTGTATTCAAAGATCATGGCTCTTGTGATGATGCTATTGTTTACTTCCTTCCTTTACACCATAACTACTTTGGGATTCAGGAACAAATTATTTATACCTACCCACACACTCACACATAGATGTGACCATCAATTAGAGAGAGCCCGTTGTATGACTGTATATACCTCAGATGTTTGCTTGTGATCAGTAAGTGAGCAAATAAATAATGACCTAAAAGTATATTTCATTTTGCTGCTGTGACAACCATACAGTGCAACCCATTGCACCCCATACCCTCCAAACCTTTTGGCTCAGGAATCTCAGACAAAGACCCCAAATTAGAAACATATGTTAAATATTGCTCTTGTACACTTACAGTTGCTGTTATAACAGGTTTTGCATTAGCAAGTATTTTCTGAAGGGTAAGAAGTCTGAAACTCACACATTTGTAATTATTCTGTAACAGTTTACTAGAAAGCAACAGACTTTATAATGAACAGACCACAACTAGGAGGAAAATCAAGAACATTTAAGGACTATGTCCTCTGCACACATGTATGCACAGATGTCACCATTATTTACAGCCCTCTGTATATCTGTATGCATTAGATATCTGCTTGATATCAGCAAAATAATTGCCTTAAAAATGTATCTCGACTCACTGGTTTAAGAGCAATAAGTGCAACCCACCTGTAACTCATCTTTGTCTTTTCAACATCTTAGCTCAAAAATCAGAGATAAAGACCTCAAACCTAGGAGCAGATTTTAAATATTTATCATATATGCTTAGAAAGTTGCTAGAATAATAAGCTGTGCATTAGCAAGCATTTTTATGAAGGATACAAAGTCTGAAACTGGCATGTCTGGCATTATTTAGTGACTATAATCAACAATAATTTGTTGAAAGCAACACATTATATAAGCAACAGACAAAATGCCTCTCAGGTTCTTTACTGAGGAATTCTTGACAAAGCCAAAATAATGGTGGGAACACATTTTACATATTATTTTTATGTTACTATTTGTTAACAAATATGCCCCTTGGCATGTATCTTTCTAGACATATGCAACAACTAGAACGCCCACAGAGATAACTTACTAAAAGGATACAAAGCCTTAAGAACGTGTCCTAAATAGAGTGAATCAAAGCCCTGTCACTATAGTCTGTATCCTACAAACTAAGAAGTGGCCTGTGTCTGTCATACAAGGCGTCCTCCAACCTATTACTGATGGATTTACTGCACATCAACAAGTGGGACAGCATTAGGAATACCCTGTCTAAGGATCTAAACCTCTTCTACAACATCAATAGAACAGTTTGAAGGGACAGGTATATGTCACAGAGAATATTGCTGCTCTGGAACAGACTCATCATCCACGTAAAACCAAGTTCACCCCTGTCCATATTGAAGCATAACCTATATCTATAGATGGGAAGCAGAAAAATTACCCCTGGACTGCCCCCTGTACTACTAACAAACATATGCAGATCCCAAATGCTTTAGCCCATGCGTGGGTCCCCTAAAATGATCGGTGGTATGATCACAGTTAATTCTCATTGGGGGTAATATATAATTATCAACCATGGAACGGTATAACCAAATACAACAGGCTATTTTGAGCACAAAAAGGAAAACTGACTAGTCTTAAAATGGTCAAGGGCAGCTAGCCCAATTTTCAGGCTTGTTGGCTGTTGGTGAAGCACCCACCAAGAGGAGAAAACACTGAGAGAAGAAAGGAGCCACTTTTGAGATTTTAAGTATTTTTCCTCTGTTTATTTGCTAAGTTTTTCTGCATAGCCGCCTATTTTGAGCATTTTCTGGCTTGTTAAACTTGATTTCTGCATTAGTAACTGCATTTAGAGCACAACCTAGAGCTGTTTACTGAATTTCCTGTTTGCACTTATTTTTAAAATCGTTTTTTTCTCAAAACTTGCATTTTATCTGTCTTTGGCCTAGCACTCTTGTGTGGGGTCATTTACTGCACTGTTATAACTTGTTGATACTTGTGAACCTCTGCTATCTCTGAAAAAACAAAAAATCTTGCTTTTTTCCCACTTTTCTGAGATTTAAAAAAGTTCAGTTACAGGCTTGCTGTTCTTGAACTGTTTGTAAGTTTCTTGGAGGCCATTTTTTGCTTGGGCTAAAGGGAAGTCTCTCAGTTGATCAGTGGCAGTGAAAAACATTGAGCAGCCTGCCTGCCCCTGTGGGAGTGGTTACTGACTTGAAACTGTAGTTTTATTGGCCATTTTGGGTCAATTCCAAACTCCTTCATCTTCCTCTCTTAAAACCTGGTTGCCTCATGGTTTTGGCGTCTTTTCAGGCTTGTTGGCTGTTGGTGAAGCACCCACCAAGAGGAGAAAACACTGAGAGACAAAAGGAGCCACTTTTGAGATTTTAAGTATTTTTCCTCTGTTTATTTGCTAAGTTTTTCTGCATAGCCACCTATTTTGAGCATTTTCTGGCTTGTTAAACTTGATTTCTGCATTAGTAACTGTATTTAGACCACAACCTGGAGCTGTTTACTGAATTTTCTGTTTGCACTTATTTTTAAAATCGTTTTTTTTTTTGCAAAACTTGCATTTTATCTGTCTTTGGCCTAGCACTCGTGTGGGGTCATTTACTGCACTGTTATAACTTGTTGATACTTGTGAACCTCTGCTATCTCTGAAAAAAACAAAAACAAAAAAAATCTTGCTTTTTTCCCCACTTTTCTGAGATTTAAAAAAGTTCAGTTACAGGCTTGCTGTTCTTGAACTGTTTGTAAGTTTCTTGGAGGCCATTTTTTGCTTGGGCTAAAGGGAAGTCTCTCTGTTGATCAGTGGCAGTGAAAAACATTGAGCAGCCTGCCTGCCCCTGTGGGAGTGGTTACTGACTTGAAACTGTAGTTTTATTGGCCATTTTGGGTCAATTCCAAACTCCTTCATCTTCCTCTCTTAAAACCCTCTTTTGCGTGGTTTTGCGCGGTTTTGTGCATAGCGCAACAGCGGGCAGCGCCGCCTAATTGGGTTTAAACTATTCCTGGCTCCACAAAGTCTGCTCTTCACTTTTTCCCTTAGAACTGCTCTATCTCTCAATTTAAACACCATATTCTCATTCTAAGGCCCTTCACTGGTCCAATTAAGTAATCCTACAAGTTAGCACTATTAAACCATAAGCACTACTTACTCTTATACTCTCTACGATTATCCTGTCCTCTATTGGTCCGTCTTAAATTCAGTTTCCCTATATTAGTCTAGCATGTCCAAAGGTCAGTCAATGGTTTCCTCTCCAGTCCAGCTGGTGAATCTGGGAATTTTGAGGCAATGTTAAACTGTCTCATGTACACGGACAACCCTCTCCTCCTCCAAACAGGTTCAAATATATGTGAGAGATGCAACTATTTAGCCAAACTGGAGGCTGAGCTCTCTCATCTCAAAACTGGTGTAACCAGTCAGGAGGAGAAGGTAACCTCACACAACACAATTCCAGTATCACATAGTCCCACCACATCAGCGAACCAAACACATAAATACACAAAAACATACTCGGAGGCTCTAAATAAAAATCTACCTAAGCAACAGAGACCTCCAAAGCAGACATCCAAGCAAACGCTACCTCAAAACAAAACACGCACAACACATAGCCCACAAAGTCAGTGTGCCAAGCAGCCACAGCCCTTAAGGCTGAATAACACAACTGATACTCTTGTAATAGGTGACTCTATTGTCAGACACACTGGCGTCTCGCTCACCAGGCTGAATAAAGAGAAGGTCACGGTGAGCTGCCTGTCGGGTGCTAGGATCCGCCACATAACGCAAGCACTCAGGTCACTCCAAAGCAAATACAAATATGAATCAGTCATTGTACATGCTGGTGTGAATGACCTGAGATGTACCTCCCTGGACTACATGAAAAGAGACATAGAGGAGCTCTGATCATGTAGCCCAGGCTGGTATGACCCTGACCTTGAGCAGCATCTTACCCTCACCTAGAATGATGCCACAGTACAAAGACAAAATGATCGATTTTAACAATTGGCTAAAATTTTGGTGTCATTCAAAGGGGATCCAGTGTCTGTCATCCTGGGATGACATGCTCGACAAGCCATGATGCTTCGCTAGGGATGGCTTGCACCTGTCACCACTGGGCTTTTGGATATTGGCAAAGGCTCTTGCCACCCCCATAGTGCCTTTTTTAGGCAAGGCTCAAAAGTCAAACCCACCCCCATAGACAGCACAAGGAACAAGAAACTAAGGGTAATGCTGCTAAACGCCAGAAGTCTTAACCTCAAGATGCACGCTCAAGCTCTCCTCAGTATGGAGAACATCGATATCTGTGCAGTGACAGAAACCTGGTTCAAGGCTCCAGACAGCACCCCAGCACTACCAGGCTATACCTCATATCATGCTTTTCGGCCCCAAAACCCAGACCGAACCACAAAAGGAGGGGGAGTTTCCATATTTATCAAGGATATCCACACCTCCAGGTTAGTGGCATTGCACGAAGTATCGGAGACCATCCATGTGCAACTAACAGTGGGCAAGACTGCTTTTCAGTTTATAGCATCCTACAGACCACCCTCTCAAAGTCAGGAATCCCACTCGGCTTTCCTGAAAACATTGGAGAACATGAAGATCTCTCCGAACACCATTATACTGGGTGACTTCAACTACCCAAACATTGACTGGAGCACTACTCAAGCCCCAGCACCTTAGCCCAAAGGTTCCTGGAAATTATAAACTCAAATGCTATGGAGCAACTAGTCACCACTCCCACAAGAGGGGACAACATACTAGACCTGATCATTACCAACATGGGGACTCTATGCTCCACACCAGAAGTATATCCCTCATTGGTAAGATCAGACCATAAATTAATTTCACTGGATGTCCACATCCCGACCCCACCCCCAGCCCAGAAAACCACAGTGAAAAACGTCTCAAAAGCGAACTTCTCACTTCTCAAAACCGAAGTGGAATCCTTCAAGGCCCCAGGGCCAGTGGAAACTACGGCCCAAACTGCAGAATCCTATATAAATGCATTCTACGGACATCTCCAGGAATGCATGGATCATGCTATCCCAAACAAAACCAAGACCCAATCATCCAAAGGCAGTCGTCCAGTCTGGTGGACCCCTGCCATAAATAAACTGTACAACACAAGGAGGAAGCTGCTACATGATGGAGCAAAATCCCTAATAGGGAAGGCATCTCTGATCAGTACTAGCAAAAAATTACGATCCCTCATAAAATCCTCCAAGGCCAGCTTCGAGAGAAAAATTGCACAGGACACCAAAGACAATCATAAGGCTTTTTTCAGTTATGTTAGGAACCTGGGATGCAACTCCCAGACTTGTTCTGAGTTGATTCTAAACTACAAAAAATACACTGAACCCACAGACATCGCCAATATCCTGGCAGACAGATTCAGTGCAAACTTCTCCCCCCCACAAAAGAGCAAGTATCTATCCCGGCAGAGGGCTGCCTCCCAAACATCTCTGATGCTCAGGTGAAGGCTGCCCTCCCCAAAGCAAAAAACACTGCTTCCGTGGGACCAGATGGCGTCCCAGGTTGCATCCTACATGAACTCCAAGAGGAACTAATCCCTCAAATAAAACAGCTATACAATCTCAGCCTCACTGCAGGATATGTGCCCACAGAATGGCGTACAGCAACAGTTGTCCCACTCCACAAAGGTGGAGCCTCTACGGACCCTGGAAACTATCGCCCCATAAGCCTGACTAGCTTAGTCTGCAAGGCTATGGAGAGGATCATCATGGAGCTCATAAACAAAGACATTGGGGACCTACAGACACTAGATCCTACCCAGTTCAGCTTTGTCAAGGGCAGATCCTGCCTTTTGAACCTGGTTGACTTCTTTGAGACAGTCACCAAAGCCATAGATGAAGGGAAGGTAGTCCACACAGCCTATTTGGACCTTGCAAAGGCATTTGACACAATACCCCACTTGGGCATCATAGATAAGCTATCCAGCTTAAATATAAACCCCTATGTCACAAGATGGGTCGCAAACTGGCTCAAAGACAGAACCCACAGAGTGAGAGTTGCTGGAGCCATGTCAGACTCGAAACCGGTCACAAGTGGCATCCCACAGGGTTCTGTCCTGGGACCACTCTTGTTCGGTATATACTTTTCCGAGGTACAGGCAAACGTGGGAGGACTATGGCTCACCAAGTTCGCAGTCGACTGCAGACTGGGCGCCATAATTGAGACTCCAGCTGACACAAACATCCTTCAAAAAGGTCTCACAGAGACAGATAACTGGTGCCAGCGCCATGGTTTAAAGCTAAATGCCAAAAAATGTATAGTCATACCCTTTGGCAAAAACAATGTGCCCACAAATTACTACATAGGCGGAAACCCATTAAGTACAGAGAAAGTAATTAGGGACCTGGGGACCCAAGTTGATAGCAATCTCTCCTTTGAAAACCACATTGCCAAAGTGGTTAGAAAGACCTTCTACATAGCCCACCTCATCACGAAAGGTTTCACATCTAGATCAAGAGAGGTAATCGTGCCCCTTTATTCATCCCTCATCAGGTCCATCATAGAATACAATGCCCCTTTTGGGATGTACCTTACCCGACACCTGCAGCAATTAGAAAGACCCCAAAAGTATCTCACCAAGAGGATCAAGGGTCTCAAACAGATGCCATATACTGCTCGGTTAAAAAAACTCCAGCTCTACTCAGTTGCATACCGCCTACTTCGAGGCGATCTATGCCTGACATACAAAGCTATGTCAAATCCAGAATTAATGGACATGCTCCACCTCAGTAAATCTAAATGCTTAGAGCCACACGCTCGAGGGACTTGAACCTCAGCACAGAAATAAATAGAACTTGCTGGAGGGACAGGTTCATAACCCAGAGGCTCCCTTCGCTCTGGAATAGAATTCCAGTTCATGTGAGGCAGAACACCTCACTGAATCTCTTCAAGAAGAATCTCGATAGGTGGATGGGGGATCATAGGTTTGTCCCAGGGATTACTCCCGTGTCACTATTAGACAGAGGCACAGTAAACTAAACCTTAAAAAGGGCACAGTATACTCAAATCAAGGGGTGGCGTAAGCCATACAGAATCGGGCTAGGCTTATAATTGCCCCAGGGCAGATAGCCTAGTATGAACCTATGAACCTAAGTGAACCCACTGGACTCAGAATCCTTTTTCAAGAGTGACCTACGAACACTGTCATGATAAGTAAATTGCCCAAAGTCACACAGTAGGAATCTGGAGGTAGAAAGATTCAAACCCTGTGCTTTTGACTCCAAGAAGAAGTTGATTAACAGCTCAGAGCCTTAAGTATCAGACACTCTAATTCACTTAAAAAGTTAACAGAAGTGGTACTGCATGGACATGCATTAACTGAACAATAAGTACTATGGAACTCTAATGATTGACTGTAATCTTCAGTGAATTACCACACACAAAAAAGGAATTTAATCAGGGACAGTGAATAAATATGAGAAAAAATCTGAGACATTCTGCAAAATTAGAGACATACACAAGGAGATTACTCAATTTACTTATGAAGTTAACAGAACACATTTTGCATCATCATGTACTTTCTGAATAATATGAAACTCTAATGACTGGCACTACTAATTGACTGTATTCCTCAGTGATGTGCCAGGAAAAGAGAAGTTAATGAGGAGGAGAGGGTGTAAATCTGAGGCAAAATCAGGGACAGGTAAGAGGCAAACTATTCAATCCACTCAAAAAGTCAATAGAACAGTAAGTTTTGTATCAATGTGTATTCTCTGAAAAATAAGAATTATGAAACTGTAATGACTGGCATTACTGACTGACTGTAATCTTCAGTGATCTACCAAAAATGAAATGTTTTAGGAGGATGAAGCAAGGGTAAAAGATGAGCCCAAATTAGGGACAAGCATACACTCTACGTGCATGTGCACACACACACACACACACACACACACACACACACACACACTCCACATAATTACTTACCAGATACATAATACATAGCTTACATCAGCACAGTACTTCTTCTTCTTTTCCCAGTTAGGGGTCGCCACAGCGGATCACCTGTCTGCTCATGATTGGCAGTGGAGTTTTACAGTGTCGAGTTGCCAGCCCAATGTCAACCTTCCATAGAAGGCACACACATGCACGCACTCACATCTAGGGCCAATTTAGAGTGGCCAATCCACCATTTAGAGTGTCCAATCCACCTACAGCATGTCTTTAGGATGTGGGAGGAAACCGGAGCACCAAGAGGAAACCCACGCGACCACAGGGAGAACATTCAGACTCCGCACAGAAGGCACCCCAGCCGAGGATTGAACCGGAGAACCTCTTGCTGTGAGGCAGCAATGCTAACCACTGCACCACCATGGCCACCCCTACATCAGCACAGTACTAATTTTTCCAAAAGATCGAGCTAGTGGAAGCTTATATATATATATATATATATATATATATATATATATATATATATATATATATATATATATATATATATATATATATATATATATATATATATATATATATATATATCATTCAAGCCAGTAAAAGACAATAAATTTGAGTTGTCACATGTCAAAAAGCAGCAGCTGTTTAGGAGCAGGTAATTGGGCTTCAGTGGTGGGACAATTTTTTTTTGGGGGGGGGGTTAATACTTACAGAGCTCCCCAGCTAAAACCAGGGCCCAGGCAGCTACCTAGGTCATCTTTTGCAGGATCCTCCCCTGATCTTAATACAAACTTCAGTGCAGTCTGTGATGGGACACTGAATAACTGTTTGAGGCATGTTTCTTATGCATTTTTGGTTTAACAGTAGTATACAGTACTCTTTAGTACCATTGGTCTGTGACAACTGATGTTTTGTTTTCATCATTTATTACTATTGTTGGAGCATCTAACTGTAGAGAAAAACAAGATGGAGTGATAGTTTTTGGTTATATCAAGAATGGAATTTCAACTAAAGCTTTATCTGTGTCACATATGCAGTAAGCTCATATGGAATCACCTGTCCTGTGACCTGTTGTCCCTATTTTTCTTCTTAGCTGGCCTTCCCTCTTTGTATATTATGTTATGCTTTATCATACTCAATTATACAGGCACAAGACAATGACATAAATACAAACCATGCAAAGGCCAGCATGCATCAGCTTCATATTTTCCTGGTCCTCAAAACTATTAGTCTGTTTCTCTTCAAATCATTATAGCCCATTTTCTCTCTCCTTCAGCACATTTTCACTCCCTATAACAACTGTTACATTTATATTTTGGTATTTACGCCCTGCATTTGAGCAGGTTTCTGCTTGTTTGTACCGAGCTGAATTAAGGTAGGCTACCAGCCACAACTCTGAGCTGAGATACCAGAAGACTAGAGGCTTCTCAGCTTCCAAAAAATGTAAGTTGCCTGTTTTTTTTTTTATTGCCTACTTTAATACTGTACTTATATACTGTGTACTAATCTACATAGCTGTACTGCCTTATTGTGCCCATTACATTGAGTTTTATTGCTGTTTTCACTGTTTGTTAAGCTCGTTTTGCTATTTTCACTGTTTAAGTATTTACTGGTGTTTTTCACTGTTGCAAAGCAAACTGTTCTGCTTGTTCTGTTTTTCCTACCAAGCACTGTTATAATAACTGATTTGTTAGCTGTTTAAACATTCTTTAGAGTCACATTGCTGATTTTCTGCTTTTTTAAACATTTTCTTGTGTCTCACTGCTATTTTTCTGCTGTGTTCAACATTTTCTAGTGGTTCCCTCCAAAACTACGGTAGCTAGTAGCTGTAGCATAGTCCAGATACAGGTTTGCTGCATCTGGGTCTGTTTGTGGTGGCTGTTTGTTCTGAGCAGGTTTTCCAGGCCATCTTTGATTGCAAAGACTCCTTCTGCACTTCAGTGAGAGAAGTGTGCTGATTGGAACCTGTCTGGTGAAGGGTGGTTGGTTTAAGGCTTGGAATAAGCATACTCATTGGTCCTTTTGAACCTTTTTAAAGTTTTTTTGTTCAATTTTTTAGCCTCTGGCATTTAAGCCCTGCATTTGAGCAGTTTTTGCTTGTTAGTGTCTTGTGCAATATTGCAGACTGCAATGCAATTGTGCTCTATAGCCATACAGAATAATTCTGCAGTTTTCCCTTAGTTAAAGCTGTAGCACATTAGTGTAGCCCTCATCCTTAGTACTTTCCCAGTCAGAGAAATACTGCCAGTGAGCTGAAACCTAAACTACAAAAAAAAAAAAAACCCGGCAGAAATATCCATGCACGGAGCTCCTCCTTGACTGATCAAGAAAAGCCCCCCACCCAGTGACAACAGTCTTTAATCTAGCATTATGGACAGCTGGAAAGCCCTTGTTTCTCCTGCCAACGTTGTTGACTTGGGTCTCTTGAGGCAGTGTAGCAATTACCTCATATACGCAGACAACCCTCTACTAATAACTCATTCTACTACAGAGTGTGAGAGATGTATTTACACCAAGAATCTTGAATCCATGCTCTCTTGCACTCCAAACAGTAGCACAGAAGAGGTTGTTAACCCACCCATCGTTACACATGCACATATCACCATTACTCATGCACAGTATGCAGAGGTTCTCTCAAAAAACGTACTGAAACACCAGAGACCTACAAAACACAAGACTGCTACAATTAACACAGTAACCCCCCCACTCATGACACATAGTAACACCCGTGTCTCACCTACCAAGCCAGTAAAGTGTAACACTCAAAAAACAAATGTTCTAGTCATTGGACACTCAATAGTGAGACACACGGATGTCCCCTCACCAGGTTGGACAATGAGAAAGTCACAGTCACCTGCCTGTCTGGTACCAGGATTCATCAGATCATGCATGCACTCAGGTCTCCCAGCAGCAAGAACCATTATGAGTCTGTCATAGTTCATGTTGCAGAGAACAACCTGAGAAGTACCTCACTGGACTATATGAAGAGACACATGATTGAGTTCTCGGAGTATGTGTCCCAGCCAATTATGCTGGTGGTCCGGGGATAAAGTGTAGATTTTCAGTTGTTCTGTGGTGCATTTTAGAGCATTTTCAAACTTTTTATTCCAGGTATGTGCTGTATGCTTTGCATTGTTTGTGGATAAATCTGCTATTTTTTTAATTCAGTGTATAACAAATCTGTGAGCTACACATAAACATTCGAAAATCTGTAGTTGTTTTTTTTATTATTCAGGGATAAGTACCAGGGCTGTAGAATGTGTACCTTGCATAAGTGACTGAAAGCATAAATAATGTTTTCTGTAAAGTGTACAAAAATGTATATAAGGTTTGGAGATGTGCTTACAAATGTTTTTCTGGAAAGTGCAGCAACTGTATACATATACAAGCCAGCACCATGGCATAGACAGATAAAGGCATTATTTGGGCCCAAATTACCCCAGTTTGATTAGCAGCTTGGGTGTCTGAGGCACTGGCACGGAAGGATGGGCAGTTATGTGGGCATGTCCTTTGATGACTCCAGGTGGAGGTTAGGGAGATTGCAGTGACAAGGCATGGTCCGGGGGGGGGGGGACTGGCTGAGTTGCTGCCAAGGCAGGGTGATATACTGCACATCCCCTTTACATAAACACCCCTTGAACATAGCCATGAAGAGACAAACGGTGCGGGGGTAACACGGTAAGTCATTAACTAAAAAAACACCCAGGACACCCTTACATTCTGCACTGACCTCAGCTTGTATCACAGAAATCTGGGGGGAAAAGAGAAGGTAGTAGATCCAGTAATGGAAGTGGTGCACTGGGTAGATGTAGGATGAAGCAGCTGACCAAAAAGTGCTCAAAACTATACACACGCACATTTATCTGTCTATATCCATAGCTTTATTTACATCTTTACCTATATCTAAATCTATATCTATATATTTATATCTATCTATGGGAGCAGTTCACTCTGTCAACCAATGGTTTTACCAACAAAGTGAAGTGCTTTGTCTTTGCTTTGTTTTTTTTTTTTTTCTTTATGGCACTTTTCATCAATTGAGAAAGAAATCACAGCCACTATAGCCCATCAATTGCTGAGTTAATTGAACAACGGAATACTGAAAGGCTGGGTTTGTACAGGGTATGTACTTTTTTATAGTATGTGGTGCATGTGTGTTAATACTACAGCATTCAGATATTGTGAAAGTTTTGGCATTTGGGGTGGGACAGTGTGTGTGTGTGTGTGTGTGTGTGTGTGTGTGTGTGTGTGTGTGTGTGTGTGTGTGTGTGTGTTTGTGTGTGATATGTGTGTGTGTGTGTGTGTGTGTGTGTGTGTGTGTGTGTGTGTGTGTGTGTGTGTGTGTGTGTGTGTGTGTGTGTGTGTGTGTGTGTGTGTAGGTTAGGATAACAGAAAGAGCTTGGTAAGGAGATAACTTCAATGCTCTGTGTGTGCATTACGCATGGTATATGTATCAAAATATCTAATGCAGTGGTACTGTTAGATTAAGTTTTTTCATAAAGTAATGTGCAGGGTTAGGGTTAGAACACATGAGTAAGGTGGTAAGGGGAGGTGAGTCCTTATTCACGTGTACAATCCCTAACCCTAAATATTACCCAAGAAACAACTCCCTTCTCTAACAGTATCACTATTCAATGTGTGTAATGTTACTGTCAGATAAATTAAAAAAATACAAATATCAGAACAGGGCAGCATCTGTTACTATTTTTGATAGGTAGAATGTGAAAACTCTGTCTGCATTTAAATATATATATATATATATATATATATATATATATATTTCTATATATATTTCTATGTATATATGTGCGTGTGCGTGCTTTATGTGGAAAACACTTACCAATATGGAGTCTGCGCTGACAGACTTAAGTAGAGTGGGAACTTTGGCCATTAGTCAAAACAAAAATAACACGTACAAGTCAAGCACTTTCAACTACATAATAATTTAAACAAGACAAACTTCCTCGATGAAAAAAATGTACCCCCCCCACCAAAAAAAAATTTATCCTATTTTCGGTGAATGATGGTGACTAGCCATGACCAAGGAGGGCATGACCAAAGTATTTACAGGGAGGGGAACAAAAATACTTGCCAGTCCATTAAAAATACTAACCAAAAAAAATGTACAGCTCTATGCTGAATCTTGGATGTGTGTGTGTGGGGGGTAGGGGTGGGGGGATCTGTCCTGAACTCACTGAAACTGAACTCTGAGCACACATCATAAAGAAATGAACTTCACTACTTGCAGATAAGTGTGTAGCCAGGCATGCTTTTTGTACTTTAATGACCACTGTTGTTTTTCTGACCATCATAGCAACATGGCTTTTTTAACTCGTATCACATCTACAACTATCTAAATGCATGCCTTTAACAACAGATGCAATATTGCTAATCTAAAAGCAATATTTTTAATAGTTTTAGGGGGAACAGCTGAAAATGTTGCTTACATTTATTAAGTGTTTGAGGGAGCAGCATTTTGAGAGGTGTCCATTTTTAAGTGATAGGTATCCAAGGGGGGGAGTAAAACTGAGAGCTTGTGAGTACAAAATGGAATTTGCTTGCTACAGCCCTGCATACAGACACATCTATCTGAAAGATCAAGTACATTCCTCTCAGCAAACACTGAAACCCTTTGATGGGAAATAATTCTAACCACAAGTAATTATTTGTAAATGGAATGCAATCTTGTAATTCACAGCTGTCTCAGGTGAAGCCATTGGAGAGTCAGTTTTTCCATAAAAAATTAGGATCACTGCAAATTTCTGATTATGAAGATTAGGACTCATCTTAATTGGATGCCCTTACTCACAAATGGTGTGACCCCAGGGGATGGGTGTATTACAAGGGTGAGGTGGAGGGCCTAGAACCCCCCCTCCAAAAAAACAGAGCTGAACCAGCCAAAATTATTGTTAGATGAACCATAATCTTTATAATTGCCAGTTTTCTTTACCTTACTTGTAATAGCAGCTGAAATGCATTCCCAAACTCACATACTTTGTCTTGCTAAAACGAGATTCAAACATTTTTAAAAGGGAAACAGTAGTGACCCCCACAAAAAAAAAATAAATAACTTTTTGACAAGTGCACTCCCAGAATAAATGTCTCATTTACTTCACAGAGTAATCATGAAAGTGAAGGAATTTGAAGTGTGGGTGGGCCATGGTCAAGTAAGACTTGCTCAACTCCCCCACAGAATGCAGGATCCACGGATAATGGGTGTATTAGTGTAGCCACGTATACAACATGTGAGCTGCAGTTTTCAAACTTGTTTTAAGGAGCAGTACTTTGCTCATCTTAGGACTACTCTGTGTTCCACCATTAAGTACTGGCAGTATGACTGTCCTGCTGATTTGTGTATGTAATATAAAGTCACTGATTGACCCTCCTCCATTGATGACATCTTTCTTATGTAGTTTACATCTAGGGGAAAAAACCTGAATTAAATACGGGCAGCTGCATAGCGACCACCAGAGAAAACAACGTTTTAAGGCTGTGTACACTTTTTGTAGCAGTAGTAGCAGTCCGCCCACAGAATATTTGTAGAAGGAGACTTAACATGCACTCAGTTCATTCCTCACAGCATGATGCAGGTGACTATCACTGTGGCTGCTGCAGTCACTTCTAATGGTTTTTGTATTTATTACCCATTTCCAGATGAAATGCTCATTTAAAAAGAAAACTACTTTTCATTTTTGATTACTTCCTTTATTAATTTATTTTATGTTTATTTGCTTCCTTATCTACAATGTAACAGGTAAATTATTCCAGCTCTTTTTTCCACTCTCGAACATGAACCTCACCAGGACAAGAGGTTCAAAAAATGAATGGATGGATGATTGAAGCATTTACCTGTCTTTGTAGTCCCACTTGGATCTCTCTGTAATCTGATTATGATCTCTTAGTTCATTATGTCCGTCATATTTCTTTAAATACAAATACTAGCATTAGATACAGTTATGGACCAAAGCCACAGTCACCATTTAGGTGACTACATGACTGAGAATGCATATTCGATATTCAGTACCTTTTTATGTAACTTATGTAACTAAGTCTCTTTACAAAACCCATTTGAATATTCTCCAGTTTTCCTACAACTTTTCTATCTTTTCAATTTCTGTTACATATGGACCTCACAAGGCAGTGCCATAATCCAGGTTGTAGTGTTGAGGGAATTAAAAGACAGAATAACATTTTCTCTTTTTTCTATGCTGTAAAGAGTTCAAAAATGAGGCAAAAAGTCCAAAAAGCTTTTTCTTTGTTTGTTTAGTTGGTCAGTTAGCTAATTAGTTATTTAAAGTGAACTGGTCCAACCCCTTTTAGCAATGATCAGTACCAAAAGCAATTACACATAAGTTAATTATAACAGATAACATACATTATTATAACAAACAGTATTTTACAAAGTGTAAACATTTCATAGCATAAACATATCTGATAACAATATACAATGTCGAGTAGACAAAAGTTGAGCAGAATTAAATTCTACTAGTATGTACAAAAGAGTTGCGTCTGAGTAATGTCAGATAAATACCACTGAATATTTGAACAGAGGGAAGAGCTGCCTTTATCAGGGAGGGATGAGGGATGGGGTACATATAGAGGAGAACAGCTAAAGGGAGGTGCAACACAACACTGTTTATATATATTTCATTGTGTCACTGAAATTCTGGGAGAGTATACAAAACATTAGTCAAGCTATAGGTTCATAGGTTGATACTAGGCTATCTGCCCTAGGGCATTTACAAGCCTAGCCAGAGTGTGTTTGGCTTTCGCCACCCTTTTAAATGAGTTTACTATACCCTTTTAAGGTTAGTTTACTGTGCCTCTGTCTAGCAGTGATGCAGAAGTGATCCCCGGGGTAAACCTACGATCTCCCATCCACTCGTCAAGATTTCTCCTGAAGAGAAGCAGTGAGGGGCTCTGTCTGACATGGACTGGGATTCTATTCCAGAGTGATGGAAGCCTCTGGGTTATAAATCTGTCCCTCCAGCATGTTCTATTAATTTCTTTGCTGAGGTTTAAGTCCCTCGAGCGCGTAGCTCTAAGGGATTTGGATTTTCTGAGGTGGAGCATGTCCATTAAATCTGGGTTTGACATGGCTTTATACGTCAGGCACAGGTCGCCTCTGAGTAGGCGGTATGCAACTGAGTATAGCTGGAGTTTCTTTAACCGAACAGCATAGGTCATCTGTTTGAGTCCCTTGATCCTCTTGGTGAGGTACTTTTGTGGTCTTTCCAGTTGCTGCAGGTGTCGGGTAAGGTACATCCCAAATGGGGCATTGTATTCTATTATGGGCCTGATGAGTGATGAGTAGAGGGGCACAATGACCTCTCTTGATCTAGATGTGAACCCTTTCATGATAAGGTGGGCTATATAAAAGGTCTTTCTAACCACTTTGGCGACGCGATTGTCAAAGGAAAGATTGCTATCCACTTGGGTCCCCAAATCCCTAATTACTTCGTCCGTGCTTAATGGATTACCACCTATGTGGTAATTTGTGGGCACTAGTCCAGTCTTCAGAGTTTGCTGATCTCTGGGCTTTGGCTTGGTTCCTGTGCTATTCCATATCCTTATTTGGATAAAGGGAAGCTTCTTTGTTCACCAGTGGGAGTGGGGAGCACTGAGCAGCCTATTTGTCCCTAGAGCAGTGGTTCCAGCCAGAAACTTGTAGTCTATTGGCCATTTTGGGTCAATTCCTGGCTCTTTTCAGCCCCCTGCTATAAGGCCCGCTTTAGCGCTTTGCGTGATTTAGCTGAGTTGCCCATAGAGCACCATCGGGCAGCACCGGTTAAACAAGGTTAAACTATTTCTGGCTCCGTAAAGTCTGCTCTTCAATTTTTCCCTTAGAACTTCTCTACTTGCAATCTAAACAGTCTATTCTCTATCTCAAAAGCTCAGCACTTGCTCCTAAAGCATTTTTATATAGGTAAAGTACTTGTATACTAAACAAAGTACGACATTAGCCTAGAATCCCTTGAGTACCCATTTCCCTATAGGTCCCTTCTGACTCAGTTACACAGCAAACTTTTTCACTTTTCTAGCATGTCGAAGGGTCAGTTGCTAGCGTCCTCTCCTGTTCAGCTGGTGAATCTGGGCATCTTGAGGCAATGTTACAATTGCCTCATGTACACAGACAACCCACTCCTTCTCCCACAAAACACAAATACATGTGAGAGATGCAACTATATAGCCAAACTGGAGGCTGAGCTCTCTCAACTCAGGACTGGCAAGACCAGACAGGAGGAGAAGGAAACCACGCACACCACAAACCCAGTTTCACATAGAACTATCACAACTGCAAAACAAACACATAAACACACAAAACATACACGGAGGCACTGATCAAAATCTACCAAAACTACAGAGGCATCCAAAGCAGACACCCAAGCAACTGCCACCTCAAGACATAAGACATGCAACACATAGTTCTCAAAGTCAGTGTGCTAAACAGTCACAGCCCTTAAGGCCAAACACAATGCCAGACACACTTGTTATAGGTGACTCCATAGTCAGACACACTGACGTCCCACTCACCAGACTGAACAAGGAAAAGATCACAGTAAGCTGCCTGTCAGGCGCTAGAATCCGCCACATAACACAAGCACTCAGGTCACTCCACAGCAAGTACAAGTATGACTCAGTCATTGTCCATGCCGGTGTGAACGACCTGAGATCGCACCTCCCTGGACTACATGAAAAGAGACATAGAGGAGCTCTCAGATTATGTAGCCCAGGCCGGTATGACCCTGACCCTGAGCAGTATCCTACCCTCACCAAGAATGATGCCACAATACAGAGACAAAATGATCAGCTTTAATAATTGGCTTAATTACTGGTGTCATTCTAAGGGATCCAATGTCTGTCTGCCTGGGATGACATGCTTGACAAGCCACGCTGCTTCACAAGGGACGGCTTGCACCTGTCACCCTGGGCTTCCGGATATTGGCAAAGGCTCTTGCCACCCCCATAGTGCCTTTTTTAGGCAAGGCTCAAATGATAAACCTACCACCCTAGAAACAAAAATGGAGAAAAACTAAGGGTAATACTGCTAAATGCCAGAAGTCTAAACCTCAAGATGCATCTCAAGCCCTCCTCAGTATGGAGAACATCAATGTCTGTGCTGTGACTGAAACCTGGTTCAAGGCTCCTGAGAGCACCCCAGCACTATCAGGTTATACCTCATATCATGCTCCGCCCCAAAATCCGGACCGAACCACAAAAGGGGAGTATCCATATTCATAAAGGATACCCACACCTCCAGGTTAGTGGCGCACGAGCATCGTAGACCATCCAGGTGCAATTAACCATAGGTAAAACTGCCCTACAGTTTGTAACATGCTACAGACCATCTTCTCAAACTCAGGAAACCCACACAGCCTTCCTGAAGACACTGGAGAGTATGAATGTCTCTCCAAACACCATCATATTGGGTGACTTCAACTACCCAAACATAGACTGGGAACATTACTCAAGCCCCAACACCCTAGCCCAAAGGTTCCTTGAGTTCATAAACTCAAATGCTATGGAACAACTAGTCACCATTCCCACAAGAGGAGAAAATATACTAGACCTGATCATCACAAACATGGGGACAAAATGCAATTTTTAGACAAAATTTTAGGAGCAGCATTTTGAGAGGTGTCCATTTTTAAGTGATAGGTATCCAAGGGGGGGGGAGTAAAACTGAGAGCTTGTGAGTACAAAATGGAATTTGCTTGCTACAGCCCTGCATACAGACACATCTATCTGAAAGATCAAGTACATTCCTCCCAGCAAACACTGAAACCCTTTGATGGGAAATAATTCTAACCACAAGTAATTATTTGTAAATGGAATGCAATCTTGTAATTCACAGCTGTCTCAGGTGAAGTCATTGGAGAGTCAGTTTTTCCATAAAAAATTAGGGTCACTGCAAATTTCTGATTATGAAGATTAGGACTCATCTTAATCGGATGCCCTTACTCACAAATGGTGTGACCCCAGGGGATGGGTGTATTACAAGGGTGAGGTGGAGCCCCTAGACCCCCCCCCCAAAAAACAGAGCTGAACCAGCCAAAATCACTGTTAGATGAACCATAATCTTCATAATTGCCAGTTTTCTTTACCTTACTTGTAATAGCAGCTGAAATGCATTCCCAAACTCACACACTTTGTCTTGCTAAAACGAGATTCAAACATTTTTAAAAGGGAAACAGTAGTGACCCCCACAAAAAAAAAATAAATAACTTTTTGACAAGTGCACTCCCAGAATAAATGCCTCATTTACTTCACAGAGTAATCATGAAAGTAAAGGAATTTGAAGTGTGGGTGGGCCATGGTCAAGTAAGACTTGCTCAACTCCCCCACAGAATGCAGGATCCACGGATAATGGGTGTATTAGTGTAGCCACGTATACAACATGTGAGCTACAGTTTTCAAACTCGTTTTAAGGAGCAGTACTTTGCTCATCTTACGACTACTCTGTGTTCCACCATTAAGTACTGGCAGTATGACTGTCCTGCTGATTTGTGTATGTAATATAAAGTCATTGATTGAGCCTCCTTCGTTGATGACATCTTTCTTATGTAATTTACATCTAGGGGGAAAAAACCTGAATTAAATACGGGCAGCTGCATAGCGACCACCAGAGAAAACAACTTTTTAAGGCTGTGTACACGTTTTGTAGCAGTAGTAGCAGTCCGCCCACAGAATATTTGTAGAAGGAGACTTAACATGCACTCAGTTAATTCCTCACAGCATGATGCAGGTGACTTTCACTGTGGCTGCTGCAGTCATTTCTAATGGTTTTTGTATTTATTATCCATTTCCAGATGAAATGCTCATTTAAAAAGGAAACTACTTTTCATTTTTGATTACTTCCTTTATTAATTTATTTTATGTTTATTTACTTACTTATCTACAATGTAACAGGTAAATTATTCCAGCTCTTTTTCCCACTCTCAAACATGAACCTCACCAGGACAAGAGGTTCAAAAAATTAATGGATGGATGATTGAAGCATTTACCTGTCTTTGTAGTCCCACTTGGATCTCTCTGTAATCTGGTTATGATCTCTTAGTTCATTATGTCTGTCATATTTCTTTAAATACAAATACTAGCATTAGATACAGTTATGGACCAAAGCCACAGTCACCATTTAGGTGACTACATGACTGAGAATGCATATTCGATATTCAGTACCTTTTTATGTAACTTATGTAACTAAGTCTCTTTACAAAACCCATTTGAATATTCTCCAGTTTTCCTACAACTTTTCTATCTTTTCAATTTCTGTTACATATGGACCTCACAAGGCAGTGCCATAATCCAGGTTGTAGTGTTGAGGGAATTAAAAGACAGAATAACATTTTCTCTTTTTTTCTATGCTGTAAAGAGTTCAAAAATGAGGCAAAAAGTCCAAAAAGCTTTTTCTTTGTTTGTTTAGTTGGTCAGTTAGCTAATTAGTTATTTAAAGTGAACTGGTCCAACCCCTTTTAGCAATGATCAGTACCAAAAGCAATTACACATAAGTTAATTATAACAGATAACATACATTATTATAACAAACAGTATTTTACAAGGTGTAAACATTTCATAGCATAAACATATCTGATAACAATATACAATGTCGAGTAGACAAAAGTTGAGCAGAATTAAATTCTACTAGTATGTACAAAAGAGTTGCGTCTGAGTAATGTCAGATAAATACCACTGAATATTTGAACAGAGGGAAGAGCTGCCTTTTATCAGGGGAGGGGGGATGAGGGATGGGGTACATATAGAGGAGAACAGCTAAAGGGAGGTGAAACACAACACTGTTTATATATATTTCATTGTGTCACTGAAATTCTGGGAGAGTATACAAAACATTAGTCAAGCTATAGGTTCATAGGTTGATACTAGGCTATCTGCCCTAGGGCATTTACAAGCCTAGCCAGAGTGTGTTTGGCTTTCGCCACCCTTTTAAATGAGTTTACTATACCCTTTTAAGGTTAGTTTACTGTGCCTCTGTCTAGCAGTGATGCAGAAGTGATCCCCGGGGTAAACCTACGATCTCCCATCCACTCGTCAAGATTTCTCCTGAAGAGAAGCAGTGAGGGGCTCTGTCTGACATGGACTGGGATTCTATTCCAGAGTGATGGAAGCCTCTGGGTTATAAATCTGTCCCTCCAGCATGTTCTATTAATTTCTTTGCTGAGGTTCAAGTCCCTCAGCGCGTAGCTCTAAGGGATTTGGATTTTCTGAGGTGGAGCATGTCCATTAAATCTGGGTTTGACATGGCTTTATACGTCAGGCACAGGTCGCCTCTGAGTAGGCGGTATGCAACTGAGTATAGCTGGAGTTTCTTTAACCGAACAGCATAGGTCATCTGTTTGAGTCCCTTGATCCTCTTGGTGAGGTACTTTTGTGGTCTTTCCAGTTGCTGCAGGTGTCGGGTAAGGTACATCCCAAATGGGGCATTGTATTCTATTATGGGCCTGATGAGTGATGAGTAGAGGAGCACAATGACCTCTCTTGATCTAGATGTGAACCCTTTCGTGATAAGGTGGGCTATATAGAAGGTCTTTCTAACCACTTTGGTGACGCGATTGTCAAAGGAAAGATTGCTATCTTCTTGGGTCCTCAAATCCCTAATTACTTCGTCCGTGCTTAATGGATTACCACCTATGTGGTAATTTGTGGGCACTTTGTTTTTCCCAAAGGGGATGACTATGCACTTTTTGGCATTTAGCTTTAGGTCATGGTTCTGGCACCAGTTATCCATCTCTGTGAGACCCTTTTGGAGGATGTCTGTGTCAGTTGGCGAGTCGATTATGGCACCCACTTTGCAGTCGTCTGCGAACTTGGTCAGCCATAGTCCTTCCATGTTAGCCTGTACCTCAGAGAAATATATACCGAACAAGAGAGGTCCCAGGACTGAGCCTTGTGGGACGCCACTAGTAACTGGTTTAGAGTCTGACATGGCTCCTGCAATTCTGACCATGTGGGTTCTATCCTTGAGCCAGTTTGCAACCCATCTTATGACATAGGGATTGATATTTAAGCTGGAGAGCTTATTTATGATGCCCGAGTGGGGTATTGTGTCAAAGGCTTTTGCGAGGTCCAGGTAGGCTGTGTGGACTACCTTCCCTTCATCTATGGCCTTGGTGACTGTTTCAAAGAAGCCAACCAGGTTCAGGAGGCAGGATCTGCCCTTAACAAAGCCAAATTGGGTAGGATACAGCATCTGCAGGTCCCCAATGTCTTTGTTTATGAGCTCCATGATGATCCGCTCCATAGCTTTGCAGACCAGGCTAGTCAAACTTATGGGGCGATAGTTTCCAGGGTCCATTGAGGCACCGCCTTTGTGGAGTGGGACCACTGTTGCTGTATGCCATTCCTTGGGTACATATCCTGTACTAAGGCTGAGGTTGAACAGTAACTTTATATGAGATTTTAGCTCTTCTTGGAGCTCGTGTAGGACGCAGCCCGGGACACCGTCCGGTCCCATTGATGCTGTGTTTTTCTTGTCTTGGAGAGGGCAGCTCTCACCTGAGCATCTGAGATGTCAGGGAGGTGACTCTCTGCTGGGATAGATATTTGCTCTTTTGGGGGGGAAGGGGGGAGAAGTTTGCACTGAACCTGTCTGCCAGGATGTTGGCTATGTCTGTGGGTTCAGTGTATTTTTTGTCATTTTGGATTAACTCTGAACATATCTGGGAGTTGCCACCCAGGTTTCTAACATAACTAAAGAAGGCCTTGTGATTATCTTTGGTGTCCTGTGCAATTTTTCTCTCGAAGCTGGCCTTGGATGATTTTATGAGGGACCATAGTTTTTTGCTAGTACTGATCAGAGATGCCTTCCCTTTTAGGGATTTAGCTCTATCATGTAGTAGCTTCCTCCTTTTGTTGTAAAGCTTATTTATGGCTGGGGTCCACCAGATAGGATGCCTGCCTTTGGAGGATTGGGTCTTGGTTTTATTTGGGATTGCATGATCCATGCATTCCTGAAGGTGTCCATAGAATGCGTTTATAAAGGTTTCTGCAGTTTGGGCCGTAGTTTCCACTGGCCCGGGGGCTTTGAAGGATGTCACCTCGGTTTTGAGAAGTGTGAAGTTAGCTTTTGAGAAATTTTTCACTGTGGTTTTCTGGGCTGGGGGTGGCCTCGGGATGTGGATGTCCAGTGAGATTAATTTATGGTCCAATCTTACCAATGAGGGGTATACTTCTGGTGTGGAGCATAGAGTCCCCATATTGGTGATGATCAGGTCCAGTATGTTTTCCCCTCTTGTGGGAGTGGTGACTAGTTGTTCCATAGCTGTTGTTGTTCTATAGCTCTACATTACAGAATGGTTGCAATTTATTTCCAAAGCATTTGCTCTGAAATCTCTTAATAGCCATTATATCTGCTCTATCAAAAGTTGTAGAGAAATGCATCCATTTCCAGCTAACCTACATAACTACAAATAACCTATTGTTCGCCACATGGTAAAGTTTCTGTCCTTACCACAGCACCACTACTGCTCTCCTAACCTGACAAACCAATATAAACTAGCACAGAAATAAGGGTAATGGGACCCCTACAACTGCTGGAGACCCAGCAACTTACAGACAGGTGTTTCAGCAGCTGTTTCCTAGTTCACCCACCTGGCGAAGCATCTGCTTACACTCAAACGTGAGTTCGGAGATGTGGCTGTCAGTTCACATTAACTGGGATGCTGGGAGTTTGGGTACTTGCCACCATGAGCAAGTGGCAGCAGAGAAGTTTGTTGCGGGTTAATGGTACATGAGCACTTGTAGTAGATCAACAGTAACTTAGTCTCTGAAGTATTTCTTGACCTGTCAAAGGCATCCAGTACCATCTCCTACCAAAAACTACTAGCTACTAGAAGAACTCTCTTCCCTAGGCCTAATCAACTCATAGCTTGCCTGGTTCTACAGTTACCTCAACAACAGATTTTAAGCACTAAAGTGGCAAAATTACATTTCCTCTTTTATTTCTGTTCACAAATGCGTGTCCCATGGATCTATCCTGGGTCCTACGCTATTCAATATATTATCAATGACATCCATACAGCCAGAAAACAGACAACCTTAATCCAGTACGCTAACGACTTCACACTTATCTGCTCAGCAAATACATTAAGCTGCAACAAATCCCACAAGATTCCCATTCATCCACAGAGGCATGCTTTTCCAAATCTGTAACTAAATTAATATTATTTACCTCTAAAACATTTACAAACCATGCACCTGTCTTCAACAATACTTCTTCAGACCTAACACCAACAGAGCTTGCAACCCATACCAGATTTTCTAAGTGTCAGTTCTGATTATTCTATGAAATTTGACCACCACATTAAACAGGTCATAACAAAACCATGAACAAAATTAGATACTGCACTAAAGTCACTACATTAGTTTGAACTAACACACTAACTCTCTCACAACCAACCACCACACACACCCTCATCTGCCACTGTAATCGATGATCCTTATAAGCTAACCTGATCCAGTCTTACCTCCCTCAGCACTCACTTCACTCCGCAGATAAGCTTCATCTGCTCACTAGTAAATTCATTAACACTGCTGGTGACTCACTGTACTGTTCTCAAGTCGCTAAGTTATGTAATTCCATCCCTCTCTCTTTAAAACAAGTAACACCCCCAGATCTTTTAAGACACCATTAAAACAACTTCTCACTTACTCCTGGCTATGTTCATGTTCCTCCCCTGTCTAATCTCTATATACTGCATCCTATTCCTCCCGTGGCTAATCTCTACATAGCGTGTGGTGTTCCTCCCTTGGCTAATCTCTAATAATGCTCTGTCTCTCTGTTGCGATCAGACTTCTCCTCACTACAAGCTTCCTAACTCTAGGGCACCACTACTCCCCAAATTCGCTTTCATTCTCTGTCTTTACATATTAGTGTATAACTCTGCCTCTTCTATTTATTCCATATCCATCTCCCTTCAAACTTGCATTCATCATGCTTAAATATTCATGCATATTCTGCCTTTTCTCCATTTTTCCATACCCATCATTGGCCTTTTCAAACTTTCACATATCTATTTTCCATATTTAACACACCTCACAGATTTAATATTAGCTATCATCACGCATCTCTGGCATCCTTAGTATCTTTATTTCTACCACCCTTTTGTTACCATCCAAAATCAGGGACAGATTTTTAAATATTGGTCTTATAAAGTTAGAAGGCTGGCTAGAATAACAGGTTTCCCATTATCATGTATTTTCTGAAGCCGATGATGTCTGAAACTCAAAAGTTTTGGCATTATTTAGTGACTGCAGTCCTTAATGATTTACCAAAAAACACAAATTTTATGGGAAACTAACCCAAAATGTGTGTGTGTCTTTCGGCTTTTCCCGGTTAGGGGTCGCCACAGCGGAACTCCGGTCCGCTAATGATTGGCAGTAGAGTTTTACATGCTGGCTTGCCGGGCCTAACGCACAACCTTCAACGAAGGAACGCCCATTCACGCATGTCGTCACACAGTAGACGCTTTAACTGAGAATCGAACGGGCAACGTCTAACTGTGAGGCGACAACGCTACCGCAGCACCACCACCGCAGTATGGAAACTAACCCAAAATATGAAGTAAAAATCTGGACACTTGAGAAGTGTGGGGTCATCCCTTGAGCATTGTCTGAATAAGTTACTTGCTGAGATGAAGGCTGCGGGACTCAAACCCTGGGTTACAATATGAAGCTCATCAGTTGATCACAACCCTCATGTTCCACTTTAAATTGCTAGACTAATTGCACTAAACTGTCAGAAATTAGCATGCTCGCTGCATCTGAGGTTTGGCATTCTGTAAACAGCAAGTTGAATATCTCATAGCAGGGGTTAACTTGTAAAAATGTAGTACTTGAGATGGCTTTTCTGCAGCTGGTAAACATAAGGCAGGGATCTGTGTGTATAACTGGATATTTGATGAATGCTTTTAAGTTAATAATGTTATTGAGTGGGCCTCTGATGGTAATTTGTGGAGTATATGATAATCTTGGCACTATAAAAAAATATTGTCTTTGTCTATACTGACTGTTAAATGATTTAGTTTCACCTAGTAAAGTAATTTTGGATGAGAATTTCAATTTTTTTGCATATTGTTCTGACCTTACGAGAAAAAGGTCACCTTAGTATAACGTCACATCAGAGGGGACAACTGTAGCAAGAACACAGACTTATAGATTGTGTATATCTATGGTATAGCTATGGTGGGCTCCAAGACAGAGTTGCCCAATATGATTATAGTTGTGGACACCAGGCAGAGAGTCATGTAGTTGGTCCTTCAGCATATCCCATGATGGTAAGTCAGTCATTCAGCAGGGAATGACTTATTAAATAAAGATGATGTCGGTTACTGATAAAAAGAATGAATGAAGTACTGAAATCCTAACAGAAACAATGCAGATTTTTTTTCAACAAGATACTTTGTTTACAAAATGTATGACTTGTAAGTGAAACCTATTTTTTCAAAAATCTTAGTTAAGTGGTAAATCTTGGAAACTGGGTGCTGTTTATTTGGGGTTATGAATGTTGAGAACAGGAGAAATGGTAGCCGTTTTCCACCATGGCAGACTAACCCTGAATAAAAAGTACTGCTTGAATACTTTGTGCATGGAGCTTGTCTTCTGTTGTTTAGATTTTGTCTGGGAGTTTAGACATTCACTTTTCTAGTGCGTTTTGGGACGAGTCTCTGATTCATTGGGTGAGATGGTGCATTTCAGTATGAAGACGAAGAAAAGGCAGGATACTGTAGGGGAATTTCTGCCGCTGAGGAAGGATGGTTTGTTCTAACACTTCCTCATCTGGAAGCTCGCCCTGATAATTGGCTGAATGACTTATCAACAGACAAAAATAGCAAGATAATTCTGGGCATACGTTATGGGATGTGTGTGGGTAAGTCTAAAATGTTATTACAAATGGACATCTCTGCCTAAAACAGTTTTTAGTCTAGAAAAAGCCCAAGTGCACAAGAAGAAAGCAAGCAGGAAATAATAATAATAATAGGAAAGTAGTGAGGATGTTACCCTTTGTAACACAAAGTGGCTCTGCTACAGTGGGTTGGGTTCACTGGTATAGAAATCCGAATTATTTCTCCACGGCACATTCACAGTAGGATTCTGGCTAGGATGGTACTTGTATTGATACCATGAAGTCCAAGATAATCACACTGTTGTGAGCGCAACAAGTTTCCTTGTTACTGCTTTCATTTTTATATCAGGAAAGCCTCGCATTAGACTTGTAGCATCCAGTCGAACCTCCATGGAGGTGATACTGGCTGTACTATAGTAGTGTCTTGAGATTATCTCTTGGGTTTACCACAGAAGTACCTTGGGAATCAAACAACTGTAAGGCCTTCCCTGCAGTGTTTTACAGGGCTTTGAACAGTTCGCCATGTAGGCAGAAAAAGATTTACTAGCCTTCCTACAGAAGAGTGAGAAGCACCAATGCAACAGATCTGTTATAATTTCACAGGGCAGGGTATAAATTAGAGAACAATGCACTAAACTGACAGTTCCAGCTGTTTACCTAAAGAATCAGACACTGTATCAGGTATTTTCAGGGACAAAGGCATATGACTGAGGGCACTTTGTCATTACCGATCCTTTTGATTTTAAGTGGTACTAGAATAAAAAGGGTTTGTATTGCATATTCAAACCTGATATCAAAGATGGCACTGGAAGTAAAGGTCTTGATGGGTCGTGCATGCCTGTCCATGTCTTGCTCCTCATATAAAAGCATAAAATAACGGGATAAAAAATTACAGTCAGTCTGTCATGCTGTATGTAGTTCATGAGTACCATTCATATCTCTCAACCTCTTAGCACAAGAAATCTGGACAAAGCCCAACAAAATGGGGGACAAGGGCCCAAAAACAGGGACAGATTTTGAATATTGCTCTTATAAACTTAGAAAACTGCTAAAGTAAAAGGGTTTAACATACATTTTCTGATTGATTTGAAGACTGAAACTCAAATGTATGTCATTATTTAGTGATTTCAGTTCTCAGATCTTGCCAGAAAACCACAAATTTTATGAGGAACAAGCCAAAAATATGAGCCAAAAAATCTAGACATGAGAGGTATGGTACTATTAGAAGGTTCTAGATGAGATGGGGACTTCCAAGTAAAGAAGAGACAAAGAAAAGGCTTAACAACCATACCATTAGGCAATCTCCATCATACAGACTCACTCAGGGCCATTTCTGCATACACGCAGAACAAGACCTCATTGCACCGATCACTGCTTCTCCGTTCTCTGAACCAAATTGTGGCAAGCCTTCCCCTTCCACATCAATGACATCACAACTTACAACTCTTTTTACGTGCAGCTGAAATATCATCCCTTTCTGGACACACTGCCTAATATAACAGAACCCCTGCCAACTCATGCTATATATATATATATATATATATATATATATATATATATATATATATATATATATATATATATATCTATATAGATTCATTTTATAATATCGAAATACTAAAATACCGAATTTTAGTATCTCGAGATTATAAAGCCGAAAGCCCAAAAAACCAACACCCACAGCCGTGAAATTCAAAATCATGATCATTCAAATACACACACCACCACACAAACAAGCACACATACACCTAATTGTTGTTGTGTCTTTTGGCTTTTCCCAGTTAGGGGTCGCCACAGCGGAACTCCGGTCCGCTAATGATTGGCAGTAGATTTTTACGTGCGAGTTGCCAGCCCTGATGCACAACCTTCAATGAAGGTACGCCCATTCATGCATGTCTCCACACAGAAGACTCTTTAGCTGAGAATCGAACAGGACACCGTTTTACTGTGAGGCGACAACGCTACCGCAGCATCACCATGACACTACAACACACAAAACACACACAAACACAACATAACAAACACACACCTACCCTACCTTATCACACACTCACACACACTAAAATCCCTACCCAATACCCTTACAAGAACACCACTTACCTGAATCCCCTGCTAAATACACAAACCGCACCGCACATCACAAATGCGACAAAACGGCAGATTTGACATTTCCTCATTCAACATTATGCAGTTTCGCGTAACTGCACTTTCGACTTTATAGTCTCGAAATATTAAAATTCGTTATTTTGGTATTTCAAGATTATAAAGTAAAACCATATATATATATATATATATATATATATATATATATATATATATATATATATGGATCTACCTGACTACATCGACAGTTCAGAAGAGCGAAAACGACTTCACCGAGGCCAGAAGATCGACAAGTCAGAAGACCGATGGAGGAAAACACCGACGCTGAGAACACTGAGATGGGGAAAGGATGTGTAAGTATGCGGTAGTGACGGACGTTAGGGTGCGAGTAAGGTAAGTGTGCGTTGACAGTCTGTAGGGATAGGGTGGGATAAGTGAGTTAGGGTAAGTGTGCGATGTTGACTGTCTGTAGGGATAGGGGTGGGATAAGTGAGTTAGGGTTAGGGCGGGTTAGGTAAGGGTGCAGTAGTGATATTTTTGGGTTAGGGGTGGGTTAAGTGAGTTAGGGTTAGGGTGCGGGTTAGGTGAGTGTGCGATAGTGACGGACCTTAGGGTTAGGGTTTCGGTTAGGGTTGTAGATAGTTGTGTATGTAAGGGTTAGTGTTGGTTTGTAAGGATTGTGGTGTGCTTGTGTTGTGTGTGGTTTTTGGACAGGGGATTTGTTTTGTTTGTTGATTGTTGTTGTTATGATGTGTCGAGTGTATGAGGTGTCGTGCTTGTGAACTGTCGATTATGTGGTGTCGGTGAAGTCGTTTTCGCTCTTCTGAACTGTCGATGTAGTGAGGTAGATCCATATATATATATATATGTGTGTGTGTGTGTGTGTGTGTGTGTGTGTATACTGTTCTGGAAAACTGCTTCAAAATATTTTACATGCATTTGCAAATACTGTATTATGCAACTTCCCCAGTGCACTTTACTATGTTCGCTTCTTTTTCATTATGCACCACTGACCTCTCTGTATCCCCCATCTGGATTATGAACAACGTACATAGTTGTACTCTGTGCTGCATGTTTACTTCCTTTTCAGTTGTAGTTGTGATGCTTGACCTTTGCTGTTTTGTTTAGTTACTTGTACATGCACGCTTTGTATCCCAGGCTGAGACTGACATCGGCGCATTAGGATCAGTGCTCACATTGGTTACTTAACTCAATAAATAAATAAATAAATGCTGAACAAGTGAACATTCCTGGTTCATCCTGGTCTAAATGTCATCTTATGTATACCCTTAAAATAATCCTTGGGTATCAAAACTTGACGGATACATTTTCAAAGCATGGCTAGGTTAAAAAGGCCCCCTGTGCTGTTAGTCTAGTAATCACCTATGAACCTAGGAGCCAATAGAACAATATAACTGACTGCTTCAGCAGATGTCCCATTTTGCCAGTTAGTAGGGTTATCCAGTTATCGATCACTGTATCTCTGTTATTTTATTACATTTACCAGTAACCAATTAAGATATAACACACTGTTTAGCTGATGTTCAACTCTTAAAGCTCTTTAAGTTCACAGAAGCCATTTGTATCACTGTAATGCCAGATAGATGCTATTAAACATACTAATCACAGACAGTCGGACAACATATCCTATATAAGCTCTCCTCCTGAAACAGTCCCATGACACTAACTGGAAATAATTAACCAACAGAAGGTCCTAGGAACTATAACAATTATGTCTTTTACATTTAAGTCTCATATACAGGACTCAAAGTACAAGGTTTTAAGGCAAACTTCAAATCTGGAGACCCTGAAATTTTTATGTCTCTGTTTATATCCATAGCAAAACCAATTTTAGAATCTAAATTATGTTTCTTTTATTTAACACAGGTGGATGTGCATACTGGAACATAAGAAACTGTCCAAAGGTCTTATACGTAAAGAATAAGAAATATCACACATCTTTCCTATTCTAGCAGGCTTAAATATTCAAATCTGTATGGTATACTGTATAGACTTGTAAGAGGGAAAACGCTGGCTTGCATTTCAACAAATAACAAATGTAGAATTAGGGGGAGAACATGGACTGACCCTAGCTGAGCAACATTCTGGCAACAGGAACTAAAGGCCAACTTACACCATATATTTAAAAATACAATAAGGAGAGACAGGTACATCACTCGTAATTTTTAAACTTTGGAACTGGTTACCTGTTTAGGTAATATCAAAATCAAGTCCAGTGTTAGTGATTAAAAAGTATCTGTTAACATTTAGGTAACAACAAATATAGCTCTACAAAGATGGCACCTGTTAGGAGATAACTGATATTAGGGAGCCTGCAATATTGATGGTCTTACAAATGTATGCAGAAAATTAAACTATGCACTATGGATGAAGATGAAAGCAAAATCGTTGAATAACACTGTGAAGGTTTACTTAAAGGGAACAACAACTCACATAAGGCTTGAAACTGCAAAAATATGTCAAACAAGTTCAGCTATTAAGAATTTTAGAGATATGTGAGTATGTTTTAATCCGATGTACATCTAACTATGAACAAAATGTATAGTGCGTGTCAAAGGGGAAACAGAAAGAAATGCAAGAGGGATTCTAAACTCCTTCTTTTGTAGCACAAATTTGATATGGCCCTGCTGGTTGATATGGGCCTGCTGGTAAGTGAGTAAACTATATCACATTGTTCATCCGGTATTCTCCTGTTCAAGCCAGAATGTAGGCCTTCACATCACAAAGAAGCAATTTAAACATTTATCACAAACATTATTTACTCTCTCTCAAACAGTAGGCCATCACATGCTAGCTTCACTCATGAAACAATTACAAGATAAAAAAAAAAAACACGGGACAGTGCAGTGTAAACTTTCCTGCGTCTGGTCTTTCAAACATAAATCATCAAGCTGGGTAAGTTCACAGTTACTTTATTGACAAAACATGTCAAGCTGATTTCAGGAACCACCTGTACTTTACTTTTGAGAAACAGTTCTTCTTTTAGGCAGCATAAGGAGACATGAAAAATGGCAAATTCCTTGATATCTTACTGAAAATTCTCTCTCATGTTATCTATTTTTCCATATTTGTCCATTTGTATATAGTACAGTTGTGTACTTACCATAAATGTAGATGTTCCAGTGTATTCATTGTTGCAGTCATCACATTTGGGTTATCCCTACCAGGGTAGCCCTCGGCCAGCCCGAATACCAGAGGCTTAGTATTTCTGCGTCAGTTGCTATCGCTTCAGGACTGACGTCAGGTCATCAGTAGTATAAAGTAAGGCAGCCGATGCCATTACATCAGTTTTTCTTGCCATTTCCATGTTGTTTGTAGCAGAAATGGATGCAGTGTGCTATCCATTTGGAAATGGTTTGTTTGGAGATGGCTTTGCCTTCTGCCCCTGTAGCAAAGCTAACCAGTAATTGATCAGACTTTCTGAAGGATTTAGTCCTGTCTAGATAGAATCTGAGCTGTCTGTGACTTCTAGGGAGTGCAGGATCTTTTCCCCCTTGTTCTGGAGATTAGAAAAGAAGTTGGGCAGATGAATGGATTGGTTGAGAGCCACACTGGACACCACCTTCAGCATGAAGGATGGGTTAGTCCTGAGGGATACCCTGTCAGCATGGAAGATGATGAAGGGTTCCACAGCCATGAGTGCTTGCAGCTCGGAGCCTCTTCTGGCTGAAGTGATGGCCAGAAGAAAAGTTGTCTTCCATGAGAGAAATTTTAGCTCTGCAGAAGAAGCTGGTTTGAAGGGGGACAGGGTGAGCTTTTCCAAAACAAAGTTAAGGTCCCAATCTGGGGTTGTTGCTCTTCTGGGTGGCCTGAAGTTGCTATCCCCTCTTAGGAACTGTTTGATCAAGGGGTGTGAGAAAAGGGGCTGCTCAGTGGGAAAATGAGCAGAGATAGCATAGGCATGAATTTTAATAGAGGAAAAGGAGATGCCATTGTGTAGCAGGTCCGCTAAGTAATCCAGGATGAGAGGGAGGAAGGGAGGGCTGTGTTCCTCATATGCAGTCTGGCATATGGAATGAATAGTATGCAAGATTCCATGACCCCCACAGCTTGCAGGATCTTCCCTTCAGATAGCTGGGGTCTGGTGGCTAGTTGAGAGAAGTAGGCTTTCAGGAAATTTTGCTTTTCTGGTGTAAGGAATGCCATCTGGGATGCTGTGTCCAGGCTTGCTCCCAGGAATATAATCCTTTGGGTAGACACCTGTTTGGATTTCTTTCCATTGATTGCGTACCCTAGGGAGGTTAGTAGGGACTTTACAAAGGCCAGGTGCTTGAGCAGCTTTTCCTGGCTATCTGCCTGAATTAGGCAGTCGTGTAAGCATGGGTAAATCTGGATATTCCTTTGTCTGCAAAAGGAAATGGCCAGAGCCAGACATTTTGTGAAAACTCTGGGAGTAGTAGATAAGCGAAAGGGAAGTGCAGAGAACTGAAAGTGCTGAGATCCTGCCCTGAAACGGAGATATTTCCTGCATGATTCCCTGATAGGAATATGGAGGTAGGCCTCTTTTACATCTAGGGTGGCTAGCCAAGCATCCTTGGAGAGCATGGGTAGCAGCTGCTGGAGGGTGAGCATTTTCAATTTTGGGACCACCAGGAAGGTGTTTAGAATGGATAGAATGAGGATGGGATGTCAGGTGCCCTTTTTTCTGGGTACCAGAAAAAGTCTGGCGTAGAAACCTTGGCCTCTCTGTTCTGCAGGAACATGCTCTACTGCCCTCAAAGAGAGCAGGGAAAGGACTTACTTTTGCACCTCTGCCCACTGGTTTGGAGGTAAATCTGGGAACCCTTTTGGGGAAGGAAGGGTGTGGAAAGAAAATCTGTATCCCTGGGACACTACATTGAGAACCCACCGTGACTGGTAATGGTGGCCCAGGTGCTTGCGTGAAAGGAGAGTTTTCCTCCTAGGGGTAAGTGAAGGTGGGCAGAGGGAGGGGGTGGGGGAGGTGAGTCACTGTGAGTTCTTACCATAAGGGGGTGACTTAGAACACCCTGGTTTTGAAGTGGAGGTAGTCCACTGCTTAGATCTCTGCATTCACTGTAGCTGCTGTCTGGAGGGGGTCTGGTTCCCCAGGATCTGGGCTGGACTGGCTTAGTGGGAGCAGGGAAGGACCAGTGCTTGGTGGGACAATGCCTGCTGAACCTGGGTGGCTGGACCTGTAAGAAATCCTTAACTGTCTGCATAGATTTTGCTTTTTCTTCCATATTTTTAAGACCTCTTCTGCCTTAGTGCCAAATAAATTGTCTTTGTGCAAGGGGGTATCCAACAATTTAGACTTGACATGGTCTGTCAAGGGCTGTTCCTTAAGCCATGCATGACTTCTAATGACAGATTCGGTGACTGCTGCCCTGCAAGAAGCTTCTAGGATGTCAAAACCACAGTGCAAGGTGTGTTTAGTTACTTGACTTACAGAATACATTAACTCTTGTAACTCTAGATTCTGCACAAGCAGGAAAGGAAGATATTTTTTGTTTGAGGAGTTCCAGGGTATGTTGCTGAAATTTTAACATATGGAACTGACAATTTAGTGCCCTGATAAGAAGAATAGCTGAGTGCATGGGAATCCCTATCTGAGGGGGTGGGATTCGTAGCAGAGGTTGCTTCAATCTCTTTAAGGCCCTTGAGAAATTACCTCATGGTCAGCAGTGAGATTTTTAAAAAGACATTTGTGTGAGTCAGTGACTCTATAGTACCTGTCTGGTTTTCTGGGTGCAGGAGGGAGGGTGTCAGCAGTCAAGCTGGATTCCAGGAAAACATCCTCCACAACATCCAGGACTGGGGGGGTGGCCAAGGGTCTGTGCTGTGGAAGATCTAGGAATTACCTGAGTCTCTTTTTAGACTGAGAGTAGTCTTGACTCTCCCATTGGAAATGCTCCATTAAGGTATGAAGGGTTTTCCCAAAGGAAAAATCTTCTGGGGAAGAGGCAGAAGGGATGGAATCCTTTGCATCAGAATCCTCTTAAGTAGAGAGGGGTTGCATGTCTTCAAATTCAGATGCATCAGAGTCATCTGACTCTTGTTCAGACAAAACTACAAGGGACAGATCTCTTTTCCTTTTGGAGGGGGTAGCTTGGCTTCCCCTGATCAGCATGATAAGGTCTTCTGTCATTTTAAGCATTTGAGACTGAGGCAAGGAAGCAGTTTGCTGTGATTGGGTCATCAGTTTCTTGGGTGTGATTCATACCCTGGGCCTAAAAACTCAGTAGTTTTCAAAAGAATGGTAGTAGTGAAAGAAGACGTCATTTTCTGTCGAGAATCGGTAGTGCGAAGGACTTCCTCGGAAGCTGGTGCCTGCTCAGTGGCTCCGGACCCATCCAAGATAGAGACGACCGCAGGATCCTTAGTCAAAGAAGAGTTTTGCGGCATACCAGACTCCGAAAGGGTCTTGGTAGCGGCTTGTGAATCCACAGAAGTGGGCATCAGGGGATGCAAAAGCGCCTCACTGAGGACCGGAGAACTGATGACTAGCTTAATGGAAGCGGCGTCTGTAGGTTTGGACCTGTGCAGTCTGTCTCTGTCTTTATCTTTATGTTTTTTCAGAAGATCTGCTGTCAGATGGCTTACCTAAGCCGTATCAGAGTTCAAGGACTGTAAGCAAAAATATCTAGCTACAATAAGGACCAGACGACATATAGTTCTGGCGTTGAACAAAACACAGAAGCAACAGCGGGGGACATTGTGGTCTGGGCCTAAACAAGTGACACAGTAAGAATGAAACTCTCATTGTGATATTTGCTTTCCACAGGTGAGACAGTTGTTAACTTTTTCTGACATTGGTTAGTGCGAGAAAAAAGGATCCCCAATGGGGTACTTAGCTTTAGAAGACTTCAGCTTCATATCGGTAGATGAAACTCAGGTAGCGGCCGACCAGCACTCATGCAAACTGCTTCTGCTTCGGGCTCCATGCCAAGAAAGACTGGTGTAATGGCACCGGCTGCCTTACTTTATACTGACGACCTGATGTCCTGAAGCAACAGCAACTGACGCAGAAATACTAACCCTCTGTATTCGGGCTGGTCGAGAGCTACCCTGGCAGGGATAACCCAAATGTGATGACTGCAACAGTGAAACATGAAGAACATCTATAGTTGTACATCTTGTGCCATGCATAGTATACTATTTCTGAACTGAATTGTTTGCTTACTTAGGTTCAAAAGTGGTTACAAGACTATCTGCATAAGAGACATTTAAACCCTAGCCAAGCTTACCCCAAATTTACCAAAATATCGCAGACATATTTTACATTCACGATAGAGGCTTGTACATATAGCAATTGTAATTGTTCTATTGAATCTATTACTTCACTTGTATTTTTTTTCTTTTGTATTTTGGTCAGCTGCTACAGTTCACTTACATAAAATTAAAAACACATTGTGCACAGGTTAGGGCTGATAATGTTCCATTGATAAGTCCATATATATCTCTCTATCCAGATTTTTGCCTCAAATATTTGGCTAGTTCCTCATAAAATTCGTGGATTTATGGCAAATCACTGAGGACTGATGTCATTAAATAATGACAACCATTTGAGTTTCAGATTTCATTTCCTTTAGAAAATGCATGTTTATGCAAATTCTGTTATTCTAGCAAATGTCTAAGTTTATAACCGTGGTATTTAAAATCTGCCTCTCTTTTTGGGCCTTTGTTCCCAGTTATTTTGGCTTTGTCCAGATTTACTGTGCTAATAATAATAATAATAAATATATAACACGTATGGTAGCACTTAAAGCAGTTGTGCAGCTAGTAGCCGCTCAGATAAACTTGTCCCCCTGCCTTATGACTCACGTGCATCTGCTCTTTGGGCCTTATCACCTATTAACCCTTCTAGTTGTGTTTTGACTCCGTGGTTAGTAGTGCAGCAAAAAACATTTATTTCATAAATATGATAAAAACATCCTCAGAAAATTACAAAATCATCAGAATGTAGCTGGATGCCACAATACGGCAGAAAAAATAAGCTAAACATCTACTAGAACTTTTCAATATTCATTTTGATTGCAATGTGATGGGGGATTTACACAAGAAGAGGGGGTGGTTGCTGTCCAGCAAAATCTAATAACTCAGTAAAAATGGTCTAATTGTACCATCTAAAAAGATGACAACCCTATAGTAAGTGAGACCGTAAGACAGAAGAGTAAGACAGTTACAAGGAGAGGGAAGAACAGTTAAGAGAAAATAAAATCCTCATATAAATTACTACAAATGAGAGCTGAGAAAGGATAACACATTGACTGTAAAAAGGATCAACAGATGTGTTATCCTTTGTTTACAAACTAAAATGCACACGTCCAATACAGAAGTCAAAATACGTTAGCCTACATGGGGTAGGCAAAACAGAAAACCTTTACAACTAATATGCTGCAGTTTCATCTACAGACAAAATCAAAATGTACAGAAGGTATACAGATACAATAAAAACAAAACATATGAGAGAACACATAAAATCTATAGCACTGGAATGCACTGCAATTGACTTCTAGCATCAGGACTCAGTAGTTCAGAGGAAGTCATACAAGCAACAGTCAAGTTCATTGGGAGAAAAGGGGGGAATTTTCAGGATGTTGTGCATGTAACAAAAGTATGACCAGTTCCCAAGACTCTCCTCCCATCAGACCTAAATTGTATAAATTACAAGAGATGTTTCATCTGCTGAAAGAAGAAAAACTGACTGAATGAGCTCAGGTATTGCACAGTTTCCTTGTCTCAGTATTCATTACAAAGAAAACAAGGAGAGTTCCAAGTTGGAAAGAGTTTGGGGTTTCAGTAATTGCAAATAAAGAGCTGTGAGGACTAGGGAAGAGAGGAGTCAGAAGATAAACTAGACGGGCTAATGGGATAAGGCCCAGTGACCAGATGCACGACCACTAACTGATGTGAAGGAGCCATCAGAAGTGCTGAATGTTCCGCTAACTAAACTGCAGAACCTACCTACAGCCTGGACAGGGACCAATGTACTGGCAGGATACAGTCACTGTACCTTTACAGAATGGATGATAACAAAAGTGGCCCATATGACAGTGAGCCACCCATCAACCCTCGAAAAAGTAATGGCAAAAAAAAAAAAAAAAACCCAGAAGTAAGCTGATAAAATTAACATCAGGAAATTACCTCACTGAAAGATCATGTGACTCAAACTTACCACAGTTTTATGATGAGGCCATGGGAAAAGTGGACAGAGCCAGACCAGTGGATACAATTTTCCTGAACGTTAGGCAACACAGCAGCACACGTTAGTATTACTAGTAGTATCATCATTCTATTTGATGGCTGCAGAAACGTCTCCACTTCTACTAAAAAAACTGTCATTCCTTCCATCCTCAGTGACCTCTGCCATTTGCATCCCACATGGTGAAGTTCCCCTCTTTCCAGTCAAAATATTCCTTCCAGCACCCTTCCTTATAGGCAGTGAGGAGGACAGCCTGATGGGTTGCCCCTGGAAAGCTATTCCATGTCTTCCTGGGGAGCAGCTGATCAGAACATAACTGCCCGATCACAACTGCTTGGGTTTAGGGTTAGCACAAAGCTAATCTGTTATTTTTTCGAAGTTTTCCCCTTACCCACTGTTGCATGACTATATTTTACAATATATAAGTTCAGGGGAATGGAGGCTGCAGGACAGCTTGCCCCCCCCCCCCCCAACTGCAAAAAAAAAAAAAAAATTTATTTCAAGCTGCCTAATTTGTTTGCATATAATAAGCAGCTTTTGAGGTCTTAGGATCATGCAGTTATGTTCCAAGTGATTGTTTTTTGATAGTAGAAGTGGCTGGAATTGTCGCAGTACAGACTGTCCATCGTCTGTGGTGCACCCATGTTCCAGTGGAAGGGTCACACATATAGACAGCCCCCTTTCAGGGTATCTGTCAGCACCCTTATTAGACTGAGTAGGCCACTCAACTTGTTGTTTTATTATTTAAATGTATCATGCCTACTGTAACTTCATGTTTTCTTGTTGCTTTTACTGTCTTGGAGTTCTCTCTGCAGGACTTCACCTGAAATGGAACATCTCCAAAGGACATAACATGTTAACAAATGTAAATAAATAAACAAATACAAAATTTCACTTAATGGCACTAGTGTTAGTCTAAGGCATGTGTACAACTCAAACGTTCCAAACTAGATGAATGTCATTACAGCATGAAGGTAAAAGACTGCATACAACAGTTTCCTTTATTACATGCTTCAGTCTTTTATTTATGCATGCCACACTGGTAATCAGAACTTGGTAATACGAGCGTATATTTTCAGATAGTCTTTTCAGAAGTTGCTGTCAATAAGAATCAAATTACCCTGCAATTAAAAGTATGTGTACTGCAAGCCTTTCCTGTGACATAGAGGGATAAAACCCTGCCTGTTGTCCAGCTGACCTGGGTTTGCAGCTCAGGTAATTATTTGAGTGGCAAGGAAGGGGTAGGTGTGCCTGTCCTCAGTGGGAGGGCACTTGTTGATATGCTCCATAATGGTAGCTATGGTCCAAAGAGGGAGTTGCCCTCAGATGTACCTTATAACTCATGGCTTAATTGCTGTTTAAAACCTATACCAAGACTTTGTAACTTTGATCACTCAAATTGCTTGTACTCTCTTTACAGTCATTTTGTGCTTCAAAATGTATTTTTAAGCTTGTTTTTTATTCTAACTATTGTATGTAGTAATCTTATCATACTTGGAGCTTTTCTCCCCGGGCCTCTACTGAAAAAGGATATGTATCCAGCTAGACTAGCCCGGTCAACAAATATAAAATAAATAATAAATAAATAATAAATGTAATCAGTGAGTACAGGGGGGTGGGGAAAGGGAATGGGTAGGGCATAAACAACCCCTTCAGACAGAAGCACAGACATGCTGAGCCCCCAGGATGCTCTTAGGCTCCATAACCAGCCCCCAGGCTGGGCTGGAATTAATGAGGTCCAAGGGGACCATTTTTTTTTAAGTACACATATCTCAGCCAGGAGTTTTTGATTTTATTCAGAAGTACTGGTGGGAATTCAGTCTAGATTCCCAATTATCAGCCCTGGAAAACTGCAACCATCCAAAAAATGAAATCTGGAATCAGAAGTAAATGTAAAATAAAATAAAATAAATAAATAAAATAAATAAAATAAAATAAAATAAATTGCATGGGCTGTACTAATGCGATGAAGAGGCAGTCAATGTTTTGTGTTTGCAGCCTACTTATTATCTGCTTGTGACGGACACACTAGTGATTGACATCACTTATGTTTGCAGCTTGCTTCTTATCTGCTTGTGACTGACACACGAGTGATTGACACTATGATATGCACTTCTGTCATTTTGCTGAAAAAAATCTAGATAGTGATACCTTGGTGGTTTCTCTTCTCCTTGAGATGGAGTGATCTTGCAGTTGGTTTATATAGGTAGTAAAGGGTGTGGGGGCTAAGATTTTATGAGCTTGACGGGGGTTTACAGTCAGATGATTTTGATATTTTGTGATCTAAGGTATATGAGTGATTGTAAAAGAGTCTTTTACTGGGGGGCCTTATCTGCCCTTTCCCAGCTTTTTATCCCCTTAGGTCACATCTACTCCTTCTGTTCTGCAGGCCTACTTAAAGAATCTTGTCACTCCTTAACACACCACTGCTTTTTGTTGAAGGACAATCTATCTATTTACTACACTCTCTGTCCACTAGTGCTTTCACATGCTCATCCTAAATTTGTCCTCACATTGGATCATAACAGATTACTGGGCTAATGGCCCTGGGGCCCTTACAAGCTTAATTAAGAGTTTATCCCCCCAAAAAGAAACCACAATCAGCACCTGTCACCCATGTCAATGAGGGACACAGGTGGAACCCCTGGGACAAATTTGTGGTTTCCCATTCACTCGTCAAGGCTGCGCATGAAGTGGGTCAGCAACATACTTTGTTTGACTTGTATGGGGAGTCTATTCCAGAGACAGGGCAGCCTCTGGGAGACAACCCTGTCTCTCCAGCAGATTTTGTTAATGTCATATATTAGATTAAAGCCTTTTGATCGGGTAATGGGCGAGGAGTTAGACATCATCATCTATTTGTATTATCTCCCCAATTCTTTTTCTTCAAAACTGTAAACATATCAGTGTCACCTAAGAATATTATATAGCTTCCATGTTCTGAACCTTTCAAACACATGCTATGTTTAGAGGTAAAACTATTGTTGAAACAAGGGACTTACTTTAGAAGACTGTATATTCTAAACATTTCCATTAAAACACACACACACACACACAACACACACACACACACACACACACACACACACACACACACACACACACACACACACACACACACACACACACACACACACACACACAGAAGCTTGTTTGTTTTAACACAACAATCCTTATTAAAAGGGCAGGAAAGTTGCTTGAACAAGATTTTACCTTTGCTGGTCTCACTAAATGAAAAGATTCCAATACTGTAATGGGCACATGACCCTTGATCTCTGAACCCATCCCCTCCCCTCCAGTTCCAAATTATTCACTGGAAGATCTTTCTGCTCACTTCCACTCATCTCTTATAAAAGTGCACTTGTCCCACTGTTTCTCTTTCATTATGTTAGAACCCCTTCACAAAGCATATACAACAGTCACAGCGGTGAGCTCCCCAGAAATAAGTAGGAAGTGTACCCCAGTACCCCAACTAGCAAGATTTGAACCTTCTCAATTTCTGGTTTCCTACTTCATTAGACAGGAGGGTCATCTGGTCCAGTCACACCTCACAATCATACCTTTGAAATCATCTGTAAAGGTATACTTACAACCTTGTCTTCTAACAATTCCACCACAGTTCCCAATATGTATGTCTCTCACCTTCTAATGGCCTAGCTGCCACTTACAAGCTTTATTCCCTTACCAGTCATAAACTACCACACTAGATCCAAGCAATTCCCTTACCAGTCATAAACTACCACATTAGATCCAAGCAATTCCCTTACCAGTCATAAACTACCACACTAGATCCAAGCAATTCCCTTACCAGTCATAAACTACCACATTAGATCCAAGCAATTCCCTTACCAGTCATAAACTATCACACTAGATCCAAGCAATTCCCTTACCAGCCATAAACTACCACACTAGATCCAAGCAATTCCCTTACCAGTCATAAACTACCACACTAGATCCAAGCAATTCCCTTACCAGTCATAAACTACCACACTAGATCCAAGCAATTCCCTTACAGTCATAAACTACCACACTAGATCCAAGCAATTCCTTTACCAGTCATAAACTACCACACTAGATCCAAGCAATTCCCTTACCAGTCATAAACTACCACACTAGATCCAAGCAATTCCCTTACCAGTCATAAACTACCACACTAGATCCAAGCAATTCCCTTACCAGTCATAAACTACCACACTAGATCCAAGCAATTCCCTTACCAGTCATAAACTACCACACTAGATCCAAGCAATTCCCTTACCAGTCATAAACTACCACACTAGATCCAAGCAATTCCCTTACCAGTCATAAACTACCACACTAGATCCAAGCAATTCCCTTACCAGTCATAAACTACCACACTAGATCCAAGCAATTCCCTTACCAGTCATAAACTACCACACTAGATCCAAGCAATTCCCTTGCCAGCCATAAACTACCACACTAAATCCAAGCAATTCCCTTACAGTCATAAACTACTACACTAGATCCAAGCAATTCCCTTACCATTCATAAACTACCACACTAGATCCAAGCAATTCCCTTACCAGTCATAAACTACCACACTAGATCCAAGCAATTCCCTTACCAGTCATAAACTACCACACTAGATCCAAGCAATTCCCTTACCAGTCATAAACTACCACACTAGATCCAAGCAATTCCCTTACCAGCCATAAACTACCACACTAGATCCAAGCAATTCCCTTACCAGTCATAAACTACCACACTAGATCCAAGCGATTCCCTTACCAGTCATAAACTACCACACTAGATCCAAGCAATTCTCTTACCAGTCATAAACTACCACACTAGATCCAAGCGATTCCCTTACCAGTCATAAACTACCATACTAGATCCAAGCAATTCCCTGGATTTCTGTGATACTTTTACCTACTATGTGACTGAAAGTGTTTGTCAAACAACTGGTCTGGAGACCTCTGAAGCAGTGTCTAACAGAAACAATGTCTGTTTATGGGGTCAAGTAGTCAGTCTGTGTATAAAGGGTTTAAGGTACACAATGACACTGGGTAAAGGCATGACAATTTGTGTAACAGGTACACACTGCTCTTTAAAGTTTTCAAATATTACATTTTTGTGATGTAGCTGTCTTTATTTTTTAATGCAAAACAAACTTTATTTTCAAATAACAGTAACAAGTGTCTTCCAATAACAATACATCTCTAGAAATCAAATGTGAAGCTGCACAACATAGTAATTTTAACAGATTGTTGCAATGTAACAAACTATGCTTGCACACCTGGGCATATATTGAAAAGAACATAAGTGATGAGTTAAAAGAGAAAAATCACCGACTAAAATAAATGTGCAAAAGAAACAACTAACTGACTGTGATGGGTGGGATAAAGCCACAAAGAGTGTACAAAGCACAACAAGTTAAAAGATAATAACAATGCGGTGATAGTACAGAGAGTACAGCAATGTACTAAGCTGTACAAACAGATTTTAAACATGCTTCTTTTAATAGGTCCACACGAAAAACACATCAGCTGTTGCCGTCCAGTAAAAAAACCTTCCACAGTACCTCCTGTCCCTTCACACTGTGACTCCACGGAGACATGGGTATCTACTACCAGCTGGCAAAACACATGAACTTTATTTATTTCCCCCAAAGACCAATGCAACAAACGTGGATTAACCTAAAGGGGAACGTGGGAAATAGACTTTTCAAGCTGAGCACAGAAATGGAAATAATTATGTGCATGCTTAAAAGCACGTCTCAAATATTTACTGCAAGGTGACTACTTACATACAAAACCAAACAAGCCAGGGATGGCTTGAACTAGGCTTGAGATTTCTGTCTGTTTTAGGTAACCCAGTATGTATAATTGATTTCCAAGGTTATCTAAGTCAGTGACAGATGCAGAAAGTATGTTACTTTTACATAACAAAACAAGTTAGTGCAGACTTAGCGATTACGGAGTACAGCATGACAGCATGCAGAAACCACAGCCTGGTTTTAATTCTGGTTCCTATAGAACACTGACAAAGCTCCATTCTGTCAAAAAAAGCCACATTTCTGGAGACCAAGTCTAAATATTAACGTAAAGACTGATGGAAAGTGACTGCTGTGAAAATCTATGACATAAGACAAGAGTAAATCAGAACAGATGTCATCTCTCAAGTGAAATGACAGGTTACAGTAAAAGATGTTTGCTTGTGTCCTTAATGCTCTAGCCAACCACCGGGATCCATCTGGACAGTCTGCATTGCTTAATCTCATGTTGCTGTCAGCCTGCAGAACAGAAGCAGCGTGCTGGACAGAATGACACAACATCCTGGACTTCATAAAATAATATGCCATGTGTCCATGTGTCTCTATGAACTAAATCCAATTTTTGTTCTTGTTTTATGCTGAAAGAAAATCAGGAAATTAAAGATCTGTTAAGGTAACCTTCATGACAGCATTAAGCAATGAATGAAGCTGACCTTCAAAATGACCTTATGTTGTGAAAAATAAATAAATAAGAAGGGTTCCTTAGATATCAGGGCCAAGGCTCTGATTTGTAAATGCTAAAGCAATAGTTGGAAGACAATCTGGTATAGAAATGGTATTAAGCCAAGGAAGAGAAAATGTTTCAGGGGTAGGGAACAAGTAGGGTTATACTACATTTGTTTGATGGCAAAAGGAAATGATTAGGCTAAATAGCCTGCTCTTTAAACATATCAAATCGACCTCCCCTGCATCTCTTCCTTCCACACTACTTCTTCAGCCTCCCATTACCCTTTTAAAAGCCTCCGGACAGAGATGCTCTCCTTCTCAATACCAGCTGTTTGGGTTGTCCATTAACAGGTCCCCATTGGTTTAGCTTTATATGTGCATAATGCACATGTGTGAAAGTAAAAAGTCTGAAAGGATGTTTTCCAGTTTTCGCAAAGTTGAAAAAAAAAATGCATCGAATGTGCAATGAGCAAATGCACAGTGACATTCGATCATTGCAGATTCGGCATTTTGGGTGCGGATTGCACTATAGTGGGGATCGGGAAATGGACCCTTTCCCCACTGTAGTGCAATCTCGGAGTTAGAATATTAAAGTGGGGGGCTTGCCCCCCTGCATTACATTGTGTGTTCGACATTGGAGTTTGAAACTCAGTGAATCTGCTGTTCGATTTGCTGAGTTTTGAACTTTGGTGACATTCGACATCCAGAATTCGGCATTTTGGTTCGCCCAACATGATTTCAACATTATAAAGGTAAACCGTCTCCATCATCTCTCTAAACAAGTGCTTTCAATGCTCTTTGAAGTAGATGGTCCCTACAATCTGCTGCTTGTAGCGATCCCCATCCTTCATTTTCAGGGAGACTTATATTTTCCTGATGTTGTGTACCCGTATCATGTTCCCTTGGTCTCTTCTGGTCTCCAGTGAGAAGATCTCCGTCTCCGTTAGTCTCTGGTCAAACCCCTTTCCTTCCATCTCTGATAGCTTTCCTTATGACTGTCTCTAGAAAAATGAAGTCATTCTTCTTGTATGCCTCAAATGGTACTCGAGAGACGGCCTGAGCAGGGCCTGTATCGCGGCAGCAGTAACTATTTCATTTTTTAGAGTCCGTTGCTTTAAGGATAACACCACAGCCTTCTGTTTGCAGTTGCCACAGTTCTTTGATTTTTGCTCCTTGTGGTCCATTTTAGGGGTGATCAGCAATGTCCCAATCTTGTGCTTGCTCCACTGCTATTCCTTCCACTCTCTGGGTGGTACTTTATACCAATATTGATGGGGCTCAGGTGCAGCACTTTCATTTTAGGGCACCGAACCTCAATTTCCATCTTTCTGCACTATTGTCATCCTAAGTCCTTTGACTTGTCCACTGTTCTTCACTGTTGCTCCGGCCTGGGTCATCAGCACAGAAGTCTATTATCTCCTGCATCAGGTTTTTTGTCAGAAGGTAAAAATGCCACATTCCCTTACACCAACTACAAAGCAGCTTTGTGGTAAGACCTCTGCCTCACAGCTCAAGGGTTCAATCCTGACCTCTGTTCACTGGCTGTGTGGAGTTCTGCATGTTCTTCCTGTCTCTGAGTGACTTTTCTTCAGATACTTTGGCCTCCTCCCATCTGATTGACTCTCAGCACTAAACTGTCCATATACACATATTATGTTTACCATAAACTGTCCATATGCACATCACATTTACCCTAAACTGTCCATATACACATATCACATTTACCCTAAACTGTCCATATACACATTATATTTATCTTAAACTGTCCATATACACATTATATTTACCCTAAACTGTCTATATGTACTTTATATTTACCCTAAACTGTCCATATACACATTATATTTACTCTAAACTGTTTATATACACTTTATATTTACCCTAAACTGTCCATATAGACATTATATTTACCCTAAACTGTCCATATACACATTATATTTACCCTAAACTGTCTATATACACTTTATATTTACCATAAACTGTCTTTATACACATTATATTTACCCTAAACTGTCCATATACACATTATATTTACCTTAAACTGTCTATATACACATTATATTTACCCTAAGCTGTTATTTACCCTAAACTATCCATATACACTTTATATTTACCCTAAACTGTCCATATCCACATTATATTTACCCTAAACTGTCTATATACACTTTATATTTACCCTAACCTGTCTATATATACTTTATATTTACCCTAAACTGTCTATATACACATTAATTTTACCCTAAACTGTCTATATACACTTTATATTTACCTTAAACTGTCTATATACACATATTATATTTACCATAAACTGTCCATATGCACATCACATTTACCCTAAACTGTCCTTATACACTTTATATTTACCCTAAACTGTCTATATACACTTTACATTTACCCTAAACTGTCTATATACACTTTATATTTACCCTAAACTGTCCATATACGCTTTATATTTTCCCTAAACTGTCCATATACACTTTATATTTACCCTAAACTGTCTATATACACATTATATTTACCCTACACTGTCCATATATACATTATATTTACCCTAAACTGTCCATATACACTTTATATTTACCCTAAACTGCCTATATACATATTATATTTATCCTAAACTGTCTATATACACTTTATATTTACCCTAAACTGTCTATATACATATTATATTTACCCATGACATTGTGTCTGAAAAGGGTTCCAGAAGGACTACTTTCCTCAATAAGTTAAACAATTTTAAATATTAAATTAAAATTTTAAAAGAAAAAACATTGGTTAGTCCACTGCCACTGAGATTTCCTACACTGTATTTATATAATCTAGTTTTGAATACAAGTGCAATGAAGTATGTTTGATTTGAGAGATACTGGTGTGCCTTTTGTGAAATATCTGCATTTTCTCATGCCTATATGGGCTTTTACCAGGGTCTCAAGTTTTATCCCACAGCCCAAAAGCAAATGAGTAATTGATGCTGAAAAAATTGTCCCCAGGTATATGAGTATTGAGTGTGCGCACGTGCGTGTGTGTGTGTGTGTGTGTGTGTGTGTGTGTGTGTGTGTGTGTGTATGTATGTATGCTGGCATTCCCATCCAAGACTGTTACCTGCCCTTTATCCATTACTTGCCAGGATGGGCTTTGGCTCTCTATGACTTCAGATATAAAGAAGAAATATATTATAAAACACATCACAATACTGGAAATCAGTCAGAATAAAATTATTTATTCCCCCTAGTACTTCAGCTAATGCCTTCACAATGAGATAAAATGTTAAACACAGTAACACCATCATTTATATAATCAATCCAGTCAGTTACGCTAATTTATGTATTATCATTAAATGCAATCCGTGAATCGCATCCAATAAGTGAAATGCAAACAAGACCAAGAGATGCAGCTTAATACATTAAAAAATAAAAAAAATAATTAAATTAAAAAAAAAAGCTCAACTGATATTCCTATTAAATTATTAGTGCTGCCCAGTCAAAATCATTATTCAGACTACCTGGACTTAAACGATTAAATCTCAAAACACATTTTTCCATCCCTACAAGACCTAACAGAAGCAAAGACTAAAAATCTTACTGAATCAACATTACTTGCATGAAATTCACAAATAAGTTGAGCCACACTACTAGCAGTACAAAATTCTTTTATGTCCCTAATAATTTCTTGAATCTTTAGCATAAGTTTTGTTTAATTTGCCCTATATACCACTCGGGACTGGGGCAATAACACTTAACTCTATACACAACAACACTCTTACAAATACAGAACAAATAAATTACCACTCATTCTCGCATCCCTAGGGGTCAATACCAGCCTACAGACAAGCACAATCACACACACTACAATTTCCACAATTAAAGAAAATTTAACAATGAAAGCACTTAAGAAGCATAGAGAACTTTTCCCAAATAGTGAGAAACTGATCTCAAACCAAACTTGTGCGGTATGCTGGTGTATAAATCTTTCACATCCATAGGTTGTTGCGTCTTTCGGCTTTTCCCGGTTAGGGGTCGCCACAGCGGAACTCCGGTTCGCTAATGATTGGCAGTAGATTTTTACGTGCCGAGTTGCCAGCCCTGACGCACAACCTTCAATGAAGGTACGCCCATTCACGTATGTCTCCACACAGAAGATGCTTTAGCTGAAAATCAAACAGGACAACGTCTTACTGTAAGGTGACAATGCTACCGCAGTACCACCACCGCAGTACTTTCACATCCATAGGTAATCAATTAAAAAGACTCTCTCCAAAAGAATATAACTAACCTTACATACATCTTCTGTATTTTTATCAGAAGAACTAGCTTGGGTGACAAAACCCTATAACAAGGAATCCAACAACAAACCCACATTTTCCAAATAACTGCTGACCCCCAAAATAAGAGGTGGTCCTATTAGAGTTCATCTGTTTTTATGTACCTTTGGAATAACATAAAAAATGGGGACCAAAGTAAGCGTCACATTTAGAAGTAAAATACTATGATTATGAAAACCCAGTTCAACCTCTTTCTAAATCTGACTGAAATTCTTTCACTAAATGACTTTCAGTATGAATATATAATCGTTTTCAGCATTCAAAATGGTTTTACACATACAATCATAATCGATAATATTCACAACTACTACTTTACCTTATTATCTGACTTACAAACAGCTAATTTATCACATAGCTTTTGAAAACATTTTAAAGTACACCATTCCTTCTTATTTAAATTATATTTCTTCACACTTCTCAAACTCTTTTTGAATTAAAAAAATAATTTTTACATACCTCCTCAAAAAGATTTATTACATGATTTAAAAATGGAGGAATTAAAGTTCTTACCTTTCTTATAGTGGCTAACTTGAGTTGCTGATATCCCCTTCCCAACACTGTCTCATAATTTCCAAAATGTAAACATTCCTCAGAATCAAAAGAAAAAGAAACATGTATTGTCCCATTCCAAATCAGGTTCATCAGCAGTCGCCAAACTATCAGTGTTAAAGTTATTGGAATCCAATAAAGTTTGTGAGCTCAACTCATCCAAAAAACAACATTTTAACCAGATTTTTCTAAGAAGTAAAAATAACTAATGGTAGATTTCCCCAAGTAGAGAATGTCGTAGGAACATATGAAAGTCCTCTCTTTAGCAAAATTAAGGATGCATCATCCAAACTGTAATCAGACAGATTCACTACCTGTAGAGTTCTATCATCTTCTTCTAATATGCCGACCTCTTGATGTGCCTCTATTCACTGGAATCTGTTGGTCTTGTGTGCATTTCACGTAATGTACGTGTATCGTACATTAGATTTAATGCTAATTGATTAATTAACATAATGTATTGGCTTGATTATGTAAATGATGGAGTTGTTGTGTTTAAAGTTTTGTCTTTCCATGAAAGTGTTAGCAGAAGCACTAGGGGGAATAAATTCTTTCTAACTTTCTATGACTATGTACTGGACATAGTAGGTGTTGAATAAAGATAAGGATAAATGTGTAGAAAATGAATGGAAATTTGTAGGATACATGTATAGTGACATAAATATCATAAAGGTTTCATGAAACTTGGAAGAACTGTGTACTGCTGATCCACAGCGGCCAAGCCAAAACTATAAAAAAATGGGATTTGCCAAAAAGAATGATGCTAACAGTCATCATGAGGGAAGGGATGGCCCTCTCCACTGCTCTAGTGTAACTCTGAAGATGGAATACCTTACAGGTGCATTTGTTTACCGGGAAAGTCTACTGGGCAGTGAAAGCCCATTTTCGGGTGGAAGCCCGGGAAGAAAAGCTCCAAGTCTAATTGACAGAGAAAAACATTGTACAAATACAGAGAATGCAAATTATACAAGAAGATAAAGTAATAAAAAATAACATACCATAAAATAAAATTGCAAGACAATTATACAATGTAGATAAAGTTGATATTATAAAATCAACAGAGTTAATAAAAGTATGGGCTATCAGATCATTTAACAAATGCAAGCCAGACATTGTGGTTAAGTGATGTACAAACTGTGAGCTCCAGAGTAATCCTACACTTCAGGAGTAGCTTACAGGGAAGAATTTTTCCAAAGGTAGAAGTAGAATGCAGTCTGAGGAGGGGGAAAGAGAAGGGGTGAGATGAGATATTAAGTAGATAAGTGTCCCATAAGGTTCAGCAAGATAAGAAATAATTTTGCAGGGGCTAGAGATGGACAGTTTAGGTATAGTAGGTTTATTAAGTTATGGCTGAGGAAGGAGCTGAGCACTTACAAATCTCACTAGTGAGAAGATGATTTTGCAGAGTTGCAGGGGTTATGTTGTAAGCGGATGTGTTTAGGCAGGATACTCCATTTTATGGTAATGATACAGGAGTATAACAACTGGCCTGCAGGTAATTTAGGTTTATGGACTTGAAGAAGGTGGTGTTGTTCTGATCACAGCGGTCAGTCAGGTTATAAAGGGTGACTAGAGAGTTAAGCACAGGGCAGTCCCGTGGTTTATAAATTAGTTTATGAGCAGTTGTAAGCTGGAGGAGTAATAGGTTGTGGGGGAGTTCGAGCCCTTGTAACTTTTTTAGAGCAATACACTGGTGGGTAGAATGTCACCTGTTCATAATGAATTTAGGTATCTTATTATGACAAGTTTCTAATTTTGATTGTAAGGAGGACTGTAAGTTAATTAATAAAAGTGAACCATAGGTTAGAGGGGGTAATAGGTATGATAGTGCTAGTACTTGTTTATTATGGAGGGAGAGGAACTTATTGTGTCTATAAAGCAACCCTAACTTTTTATGGGTCTTGCTTGTACTGTTTTGAATATGTAAATCAAATGTGAGGTTTTCATCAATTATTACTCCTAATAATTTTGCTTGGGTTAGTATTTCAATTTTTATGGAATTGAGAGAGAATACATTGAGGTCAGCTTTTATAGTAGGTGTAAACAAGTTTTTTTTTTTTTTGGATTTAAAGCAAGATGATTATTGTAAAGCCAAGTCTACATAGTGGAAAATGCTGCCTGAGTGGTTTGCTGCAGTATTTTTGTATTGAGTGCAGAGCATACTATGGTGGAGTCTTCTGCGTACTAGACTAGGGAGCCTTGCAGCATAGTTAGGTGGAGATTATTAATAAAAATATTAAATAGAAGAGGGCATAAAATTGACCCTAGGGGAATACCTGTAAGGTTATGAAGGTAGGGGGAAATGGAATTTTGCCATTTAACTGCATGCTGTCTGTTTGAGAGATAGCTTTTAAACCAATTAAGTGACTTGGGAGACAGGCTTATGTTTGAGAGCTCAGAGAGAAGGATAGAGCAGGAGATAGTATCAAATGCTTTTGCTAGATCTAAGAAAAGGGAAGACACCATGTGACCTGAGTCCCTAGCTTTGTTAACTGTGTCTAAATCTAAGAAAAGGGAAGACACCATGTGTCCTGAGTCCCTAGCTTTGTTAACTGTGTCTAAATCTAAGAAAAGGGAAGACACCATGTGACCTGAGTCCTTAGCTTTGTTAACTGTGTCTAAGAAGGAAGTTAGTGCTGTAGATGTGCTGTGACCAGGGTGTCACCCATGTTGTGTAGGGGGGAGGACTTTATTTTCTAGGAGATAGTCTAAAAGTTGTTTTTGCACACATTTTTCAAGGATTTTAGAGATAGAAAAAGTATAGAAATGGGTTGGAAGTTAGAGGTATCAGCTGATGGTCCACCTTTACATCGAGGAAGAATGACAGCTTTTTTTCAAAGACATGGGACATAGGATTCTTGGATTGATCTGCTGATCAGAATGCTGATTGGGTAGGCCACTGCATCAGCAGCTATTTTAAGACATTTGGCTGGAATTTTATCGGCTGAATTAGAGCAGGGTTTTAATTTTAACAGGAGTTTTTTGATGAATGTGGTGGGGATGGGAGCGAGGTTGAATTCTGGGTAGGAGGACTGCTGAGAGCAGTTAGGTGATGGGGTGTTAACAGTTGGAGCTGCATGATCCAAGGTATGTAGGGTATCATGGCATGTCTGTGGAAATGAATGTTGTAAAGGAGAATGAAGAGAGGAGGTTGTAGGAACTGGATTGTTTGGGAGACGAGAGGAAAGGTAGCAGTAATACTGGCAAAGGTGTCAATAAAGTAGGACTTAAAGATGTTGGCTATTTGTTCAGGAGGCATGTCAGGATGTGGGCAGGAAATACTTATGTTTTACATTGTAGCAAAGTACTCTCTGCACCGTGAAATTAGTAAGCCACAGAAAAGGTAAAGGAGGGTACAGACGCACTCGTTCAACTGCAAACAAATTCAGAATTTATTTATATTTAGTACAAATTCATTCTGTGAGGTCTGCTTTCCAGAAACTGGACTCAGGCCATGTTTTGTTCAGGTGTTAACAGATCTTATTATAAATTACACCCAGGTCCCACTGCCTTGAAGATGTAGCATACAAAGCCTACAAGTACTCTGAGGCCTGTCTGCAAGACTCAGTGATGTTGTTCAGTATATAGGAAGTACAGTGTGTTCATGACTTCCTAGTACCACGAATAGTGAGTCTGGGTGCCCTGGCAGAAGGATAAGGCAGCGTAGCCTGTGCTCTGGGCCTTGTGGAAGTGGTAGCCTTGTTATACCCCACAAAATCATCGACATGAAAACTGAAAAGACCATTGGTTCTTCCTGTGAATCAGTTATCTGTTCCCCCTAGAACAATGCAAATAATCCTTCCCCCTTACAATGATAACATACCCTTTTGTCCATCATCTCATTAGGTACGTGGCATCTTGCCAGGGGACTAGGATACTGGCCACTGTAGACATTAAGTTTTCTTTCTGTGTCTACTCTTTTAAAAACGTGTTACACATTTGAACTGCTCATATACACACAGGCGGTGATGTGAAACCTCAGGCAGCAGGCTAAGGCACTCCCATAAACATATTACGGGAGCTTACTGAAGCAGGAGAGTCAGAATTCACAAGTACTTTCTCTGGCTGTATCATGCCAGCACAGACCACTAAAGCTGTACAACCTCTGCAAAGCTGGAGCAAGAAGTGAAGAGTTAGCAGTAAATCATGTGGTCAAAACACCTACCTCATATAGATGGATGGCAGAGAATCAGACTCTTCATTCTTTGAAGAATCAGAAGAAAAAGCCTGAGATTATCTCATTTACTTATTTTATTTTATTTATCCTCTGTTGACCATGTTACTCCCACTAGGCCAGTAGCCTATTTTAATAGGAGATCTGAGGTGGTATTTAAACTGTTGTTCTTCTTCTTCTTCTGGCTTTTCCCAGTTAGGGGTCGCCACAGCAGAACTCCGGTCCACTAATGATTGGCAGTAGATTTTTTACGGGTGCCGAGGTGCCAGCTCGATGCCCAACCTTCAGCAAAGGCATGCCCATTCTACGCATGTATTTCAAATGCCACTCAACCACGGAGAGGTCATGCAGACTCCACACAGAAGGCACTTCAGCCGAGAATCGAACAGGAGAACCTCTTGCTGTGAGGCAACAACACTACCACTGCACCATGAGGTGGTATTTATACTGCTAGGGGAAATATGCCAGGACATCTGGGAACTTGCCCTACTCTTTTTGATAGGTGCTGTGGGATCTTTTACATCCACCTAAGCTACCACCAACTCAAGCAGATGTGGCCTCAGTTTAACATCTCATCTGATGGACAGCTACTCATCCTTCCAAAATGTTCATAGTAAGGTACTGAAATTGTTTTGTCTTATACAATGTTGTTGTTATAGTATAGTTTTATTGTACCTTCTGCCTTATTTTGTGATATGCCTAGTTTGAAAGAAGCTTTTCTTCCCAGGCCTTTGCTGAAACTGCAATTTCTTTGTTTTGTACTGTATTGTTTTGTATTATACTTTCTACTCTGATTTGTAACATATCAAACTTTTAATGGAGTTCTTCTCCCTGTGCCTCTACAGGAAAGGGATGTATCTTTGTATGCCCAGTCAGACTATCCTAGTTAAAAAAAAATGCAAATACATGCATACATACACAAAAGGGCTCAGCCTAAACTAACACAACTGAGGTTCCCACTTTGGATGTAGGAAGGATACAGAGATATTACATCATCAACACAGCCAGTGACTCCAAGAAATGCTGGGACGGTATAATATTAGTGCTGCAGACAGCTTCCAAGAATATGAGCAGTGATATAAAATGTGCAAAGCCTGATCTCAAGACCAAGCCCAGGCTGCTCACAACTGAAGGTAAGAGCTGACTAAATAGATAACAGGATCTGAAAGGCCTCAAGGTGGCTGTAGAAACAGGCACCATGGAAGTAATCAGGTGTTTGAACCAGCAAAGCGTCAGATGCCTGCCTCATGCTGGACTTAATAAGAGACAAGACCACTGAGCATGCTAATACCAGCACGCGTTTTGTTGAATTTAGCTGCAGGCAGACTTAGACCTGTTAGTCTTGTGCCTTTCTCATATTTCCTCATTGAATAGCTTCACCCCAGCGGCCCTTTTCTCTAGGCCACTTGTCTTTGAACTTGTAGTAAGACTCAGTACTGAGAATGGCTTTGCAAAATTCCATTGGGATCAAGCACTGACCAACTGAGAAGACCTCAACATTCTGCTGACAATGACAATGAACAATATTGCTGGAAGACTGGCAAGCAGAAAGGCTGAGATACCATGGTAACACTTTAAAAATGGAGATACGAAAAACATCCAAGGTTAAGCCTTACAATGTGCAGATTTATTCAAGTTCAGCTGCACCAAACCGAACCCTGGGACTTCAGCCGACAACTGCTGCTTAGGAAGAGACTGCATGATGCCGTGGTGGGAACAAACTACAGCAGGTATGGTGCATCTGTTTTTGTAGCTGTGGAGATTGATACTTCTAACAGGTCAGGCTCTGCTGACATAGATAAGAAAAAGGATGTCCCTGGACAACGTCCACTAAATAAGCACCATGATTTGGTATGCTACTTGTTGCAAAGTAACATCATCTACTAAATTAAAGCAGGAAAAAGTTCTGTTTTAAAAACATGAGGCAGCTATAAAAAATACAGATTCTAAGAGCTATGTGGTAATATATATATATATATAGATGCCGTGGTGGTATGGCGGTAGCGTTGTTACCTCACAGCAAGAGGTTCTCCCGTTCAATTCTTGCCTGGGCTTGGGAGTGCCTTCTGTGTGAAGTCTGCATGTCCTCCCCATGGTTGGGTAGCATTCGAAAGAAATGCGTGCATAAATGGGCGTGCCTTCGTTGAAGTTTGGGCGTCAAGCTGGCACCTTGGCGTTTCATAAAAAAAAATCTACTGCCAATCATTAGTGGACTGGAGTTCCGCTGTGGCGACCCCTTACCGAGAAAAGCCGAAAGACACACAACATATATATATATATATATATATATATATATATATATATATATATATATCTGCTGTTATTAAACCCCTATGTAGACAGCTTCTTTATCAAAGATGACACAAAACCCTCTTTCCTGACATTACCTAAGGCAGCGTCCCTTACACTGTCCCAGCTGTGTCACTGTTGCATGCTTCATCGCTTGGCTATCAACTTGAACGACCTTTGCAGAAGTTGCTATGTTGCTTGACAATGCAATCCTCAGGGATGTGTATAGCTGCCTGGCAGTGGTTGGTTCTGAAGTTCATTTCCTGGATGGGATGCATTTTCTGCAAAATCTGTATTTCCTGTCTGTTTCCCTCCCCACCCCAAAACACCTACAGAAGCTGAAGTAGTGATAACCAAACTGTGTGTGTGTGTGAGTTGTTTTTTTAATATAGGTAGGGTTACCACCTTTGCCACATTTTCAGATGCCCAATGTGAGATATTTGTTACTAAAGTGCGAGATTTTTTGCAGGAAAAACTACACCTTCAACCAAAACAAATAATTTATTTTGACTTCATTGCCAATTTGCGTCTCTTGTAAAAATGTAGTTATTTTTGCTTTTCACTATATTAACTTACTTGAAATATAATATCATAGTTTACAGCACTATTTATAAAAAGTTAGAACATGTTTTTTTCTGTTAAAATATAAGGATATTTGTCATTTCTCATGGTTTTCACATGCCACAACTGCCCAAATCAAGCATGCCTGCAACAAAGACGAAAGGTGGTAACCGTTGAAGCTCCTTCTCAGCTGCAACCTAAAAAGAATAAAGTAGGGATCAATAAAAGAATAAGTCATCTCAGGTGCTGTGTTAGTTTTTTGTATTCCTTTTGTATACTTTTATCTGATATGGTGATGGTTATCTGTCTCATGCAGTGTATATACTGTAAATATTCAGTGTTGCTGTTTTGTAACTATATGGTAGACTTAAGACATCAGTTACTCCAGCCTATTGCTTAAACACATACATAAATAACTTATCTTATGCTGAAGTACATCAAGTACAAGTGGTTTTTCACAGGAAGGAAACAAAGATTTGTTTATTTTATTTTACATTTGTTTATGAGGAAAGTCCGACTGGGACAGAGCCTATTTTCAGCAGAGGCCCGGGGAAAAACTCTCCAGATAGCTCTCAACTGTCCAGATTTCTGCAGAATGTCCAGATTTTGACTTATATTTTTGGTCCGTTTCTCATAAAATTCTAGTTTTCTGGCAAATCACTGGCAAATCATTGAGGACTGAAGTCAGAAAATGCCAGACATTTGATTTTCAGGCTTCATATCCTTCTGAAAATTCATGCTAATGCAAAAACTGTTACTCTATCAACTTTCTAAGTTTGTAAGAGCAATATTTAAAAAGGTAAACACCTTAACCATTATACCATCCTCCCACCCTTCTTATTCAACCCAAGTGTTCCCATTTTTGGGCCCCCCCCCCCAATTATTTGTGGCTTTGTCCATATTTCTTGCTCTAAGTGTTTGAGAGGTATGCTCCAGATACATATCTTTGGAATGTGAGAGGAAACCAGAGCACCCAGAGGAAACCCATGCAAATGTGGGGAGGACATGCAGACTCTGTACAGAAAGCACTCTAGCTAAGAATCGAACTAGAGAACCTCTTGCTGTGATGCGACAATGGCAACCGCTGCAACACTGCGTCAGCCATTTCAATTTAAGCAGTGCGATAATAGGCCAGAACTATGTGCTGTGGATATCTGTCATACTGGGGAGATTAAATATCTTGATAAGAGTCAGTTACTATGCAATGGGAAATTGTGGGGAAACAAATCCATTTCGGTTGAATATTGCACACTTATCTGCAACAAGCTTTGTTAACTTTTTGACTCAAAATTGGAGTTCTAATTTCTGAACCACTTAGGGGGACATGAGTGTAAATAATGGAATGGACAGACAGTTTTGCCATCAAGTAAAAGAGAAGACATTAAAAGTAGTTTGCAGAATGTTGCAAGATATACAGTGATACCTACTGTAAGTACAATGAATTGGTTTCAGGAAGTGACGGGAGAGGAGGTGAACACTCAGTCATAAAACAGAATAGCAATGTCCAGTCTGACTGCATTCTACTGTCCAGTGTACAAATCATTCTTTTTGTGTGAATTACATTTCACTACATCCCAGGTGTCATCCAGGCATTTGTTACATGTATTAATAGCCATCTCACTTGTGCTCCACTCAAACCAGGGTAATTTAGCTGTGCTTTGGCCTTTCATCAGAAAGTGTGACATCGCTGACATCACAGTCATTAGCTCTGCAACATGCATTAATGTTGAATGGCATACTTTGGAGAGAGATACGAAGATAGTACACTCCCACTGACCACTGAATACAACGAGAAGTAGTAAATCTAAAAACGCAATAATAATAATAATGAGAATTTTAAGCATCTGTAGTTGTAAATAAAAAAAAAAAGATTTATATCATAGTAACATTGAGGTGTGGGGATGGAAATATGTGCCATAAAAATCAGCTTGTGTTATGGTCAGTGAGGGTGGGGATGAAAAAGAAATGACAAATGTACATCAGCAAAGATAATCTGACATGCATTATCACTGGTACTCAAGAGTACAAGTAACAAAACTAAAGGAAGCCTCATTTCAGAATAAAAATATAACTGTTTTACAGGCAATTACTAAAAACGTGAAACTGTAGCCTTAATAAGACTGATCAATATATTTCTATATATAGAATCAGTTGGACATGCCCTAAAATGTTGAAAACAACTGTTGTCATTTCTAGTTTCTTTCCTTTTGCATCATTTTAAGCCCAAATATTACACTGAAGTGTCATTGCATCCTTACGAGTTGTATGTAAATATAATGGACATTTATGTGCTATGGTTGGTTACTTAGTAATCCTGGAGTGTGGCTGTAATGGGTCTGTGGACCAGCCCAGCTCCCCGGTAAAGACAGAGAGAGAGAGAGAGAGAGAGAAATAGGCTACTGAGAGAGAAAATAAATATATTTTTAGGAAGTTTCAATAAATAGTATCAGTGTTCAGATCTTAATCACATTTCTTTTGTCATTTTTTATTTACATTTTGATTACCAGGGTAGAGCACTGATACTGCTTAGAGGATAACCCCCCTCCTTCCACCAAGTTCCACGGTTTCAGTAGGTTTATGCTGTTGTGCTATCTCTTCTTTTAATTTTCAGTTTTGTGATTGTTTTACTGCCTAGTGTATGTGTATGAATTAGTATTAACTTGTCTAGATGTATTTTCAAAAGTCTGTATAAACGATATGACTGTTGCAAAAAAACGTGCATTTCCTGCGAAAGACATCATGATGTCCACACAGTGTAATAATCAGCAGTTATCCAGGAGAGTCCACACACTGTGCAGCTCTGTTAACTTTTCCCCTAAGAAAACATCCATTCTGGTTCAAGATGTAACAAGATGTGCTTTCCACAAAATATACTGAACAGAAAGCTTGCCTTTTAACCTTCTTATAGGACATTTGAATTAAAGAAAACTAGCCTCGCCTTCTCTATCTCTAGTGTGGCAATGGCTACTCACGCTGAATTCTTTTTCCTAATACATTACTAATGGCACAACAATGACTACACTGTAAACATCTGAACTCCTGACCTTAAGACACAATGTCCTGTACTGGTATTTCTAACTAAACATAAACAGAGACTGATGAATTGTGTGAATTCCATTCCTAGACTGCAGTAGTTTTAATGTGAAGTACTGAAATAAAGAACTAATGTTAATTCATGACAGTAGTGAAGTGGTCTAGGGAATTATGCAGCTATTGGTTTTGGCAGATGAAAACCCACTAGAGGGACTGCTCTACAGAACAGCGTAGCAGCACCTGTTTCAAGCTGCTTTTCATGTCCTCTGAATATATTAATAAATTACAACCAAAAGACACAGCCAATCAGATTCATTTTCATTCACTGATTTATCACACTCTACAAGCAGCACTGTTTCTTTTGACTTTCATTGATTACACAGGTGTGCATACACATCCGTGCGCGCGCGCACACACACACACACACACACACACACACACACACACACACACACACACACACACACACACACTAGCAACCTTTGCAAATTTCAAACATCTCCCACCATAGCTGTTGATAAACAAAAGTAACACAGAGAGGCAAAGTTTTAATAGATGGTGCCGGGCAGGGTGCAGGTAGGCATACTCAGTGGACTCAGACAGTGGCATCATGCCTCTCAGCTGTACAGATTTTCGTGGACTGTCCAGATTTTCACCTCATATTTTTCGTCTGTTTCTCATAAAATTGTGGTTTTCTGGTAAATCACTGACAAATCACTGAGGGTTGAAGGTAGAAAATAATGACAGACATTTAAGTTTCAAAATTTGTATCCTTCACAAAATTCATGCTAATGCAAAACCTGTTATTCTATCAACTTTGTAAGTTTATAACAGCGATATTTAAAACGTGTCCCTATTTTTGGGCCTTTGTCCCCCCATTATTCATGACTTTGTCCAGATTTTTTGCTCTAAGAGGTTGACAGGTATGAGGGTCATGTTTATTTTTTCTAAGCAATTCCTCAAAACAGCATGGATCATAGAGCCCCAAATATGAATATAAAGGTGTAAATTAAGGCTCCTAACAGATCCATATGCAGCTTGTTTGCACTTTGCCAAACTCATTTGAAAAGAAATGTTTTTATTGTCGGTAGGAGGATATGGCAACTGAAAATCTAACATAATTACTTCAGCATGAAGTAGCAGTATAGGATGCGGTGACTGAAAATCTAATGTAACAGCATGAAGGGGACAGTACAGGATGTGCCAGCTGAAAATCTAATGTAATTACTTCGGCATAAAGGGGGCAGTATTTAGAAAGAGATCTTTTTTACTTAAATGTAATGTGGGGTAGAAGGTAACAATATGAGTCTGTAACTACAAAAGCACAGTGTGTACACTTGCCATAAATGTAGATGTGTCTTCCTGTATATAGAGCAATCTCTGACCCAGCTTTAATGGAAATGCTGCACATTCACAAGTCAAATGGCACTTGGGTCACTTGCACAAAGGACCTTACCTGGTATGTGACGTCAACAGAACTTGCTGGAGAGACAGATTTGTCTCACAGAGGTTGTCCTACCTTTGAAACAAGCTTTCTATTCATAGGATCATAGGAGGTTACTAGGCTAATGGCCCTGGGGTCTTTACAAGCCTAGCCAAGAGTTTATCCCCCAAAAGAAACCTCAGTCAGCATCTGTCACCCCTGTCAATGAGGGACACAGGTGGGACCTCTGGTATAGATTTGTGGTTTCCCATCCACTCATCAAGGTCGTACTTGAAGAGGGTCAGCGAGGTGCTCTGTTTGACGTGTAGGGGAAGTTTATTCCAGAGACGGGGAAGCTTCTGGGAGACAATGTTAAACAAAGCCCCTCGTTGGCCCTGTTTAAGTGTAAGTGGATGATTGGCTGGGTAACCAGAAGTTCACCCCAGGGGTTCCACCTGTGTCCCTCTTGGACAGAGGCAGTAGGTGCTGATTTTAGTGTCTGCTTGAACCAGACTCCCTTGGGAACACAGGTTGGACTTGGCTAGGCTTGTAAGGGCCCTGGGGCTATTAGCTTAGTAACCTCCTGTGATCCTATGTTTGACTGTATTCACTGTTGCATTCCTAAATGATGGGATTCCTTGCTGGGGAAACCCATAGCCGGCCTGAGTGCCAGAGAATTTTTTTCCTTCTCCTGAGGCCAGGAGAAGCCCTGACCAATGTCACGACATCTGGATATAAAGGGAGTCAGACAGCGGCATAACCTCAGTACTTTCTTGCCCCCAAAAGGTAGGAGGCCCCTAGCAGGTCCCTAAGGTCAGAGCCTAAGCTCAGACACTCCAGAGTATGTGCCAAGGAAGAGAGAACAACCTGGAACAACACAAGAGAATAACCACCACAATCAAATAGGCAACAGGGGAAGGAGGGAGTAAAAGAATACCACAATAGTGAATACACTCGAGTGTCTACAATTATTGTACGTGTAACGCAACTGTACTATACTCTTCATGTTCCACTGCTGCGGTCCTAACTGATGGGGTGACTCCCAAAGCTGAAAGGAAGGTGGATGGAGAGATTAAGGAGAGGAAAGGATGCCCTACAAAATGGCAGTGGCAAACCCCACTCTTTACTTGGGAAATGTTGGAAGATGATCATTTTTGGTGACGGTATGCACAGAGGACCAAGTAGCATCTTCCAAAATGTCCTTAGTGGCCAGCCCTTTAAGAAAAACAGCAGAAGTAGCAGTAGCCCTAGTGGAGTGTGACATCACAGAGTCTAACAGCTTCTTCCTATGATGGTTGTAGCAAAACAAGACAGAGTGGGAGATCCATTTGGAGATTGATTGTTTAGAAACTGTTCTCCCTCAAAGCCACAAACAAAGGCCACAAAAAGCTAGTCAGACTTCTTGACATTCTTTGTTCTGTCCAAGCATTAATGCAGTTGTCTCTACACATCCAAAGTATGGAGGATTCTTTCTCCCTTGTTCTGAGCGTTAGGAAAGAATGTAGCCAAGTGCATGGTCTGGTCTAAAGAGATCTCTGTAACCACTTGAGGCATAAATGAAGGATTGGTCCTAAGAGACACTATGTCAGGTTGGTAGGTAGATGAAAGGTTCCACACACATAAGGGCCTAAACTCTAAAACTCTTCCAGCTGAAGTAATAGCTAGCAGGAAGGCTGTCTTCCAAGTCAGGAATTTTATGTCTGTGGAAGCAGCTGGCTTGAAAAATGGGAGGGTGAGCTTCTCCAGAATAAAACTGAGCTCCCACACGGGAACAGGAGATTTCTTCAGGGGCCTAATGTGGATAACCCCTCTTAGGAACTGCTTCATGAGAAGTTGCGAAAAGAGAGGAGGCTGAGTAACAGATAGGCTGAAATTGCTGAAGCATGGATTTTTATAGAAGAATAAGATAATCCTTTTTCAAAGTGACCTGATAAGTATGAAAGGATCAGAGGCATCTCAGCTTACCGAGGGCTTTGTCCCCTTTGTCTGCACCATATAATGAATCTCTTCCATTTGGCAGAGTAAGACTTCCTACTGCTAGGTCTCCTGGATTCTTTTAGAATGCACAGGACCTGCTTATTGAGGGCTACCCCCCATTCATGGGCTCAAAGTATCATCCAAGCTGAGAATTTGAGTGTGCCCAGGTTGGAGTGTATGATGGTGGCCTTGTTCTGTGTTAAAAGGTCCACTTGTTGGGGCAGGAAACATGGTTCCCTGCTGGTAAGACTGAGCAATAGCAGATACCAGTGCTGCCTTGGCCAGTCTGAGGTTATTAAAATGACCCCTGACCCTTCTTCATTTATTTTCAGCAGTACCCTGGGGAGCAAGGGTACTGGGGGAACGACATAGAGGAACAGACCTATCTAAGAGAAGGATAAGGCATCTGTCTTCCAGGCTGACCTGGTTTTGGTCCTGCAGCAAAAGGTTTTCAAGTGAGCATTTTCTCTGGAGGCAAAAAGATCTCTCTGTGGCACACCATATTCTTTACCTATGCTGAGAAAAACTTCCTGATGCAATTGCCAGTTATGAGGACCTGACAGGCTCCTGCTGAGGTGATCCACTAGTTGGTTGGTTTCTCCTGAGAGGTACTGTGCCATGAGGTGCAGGCCTAGTGAGCTTGTAGTTTCTCAAAGGTCCATCGCTAGACAACCAGGAGAGTAATTGTGAGTTCCCTCCCTGCGTATTTATGTACCACATGACCATGCTATTGTCTGTCATTACCAGGAGAACTCCTTGTTTCTGTTGGTCTTGGAAGACAATCAGGTTATTTTGGACTACCATCTGCTCCTTTAGTTTGATGTTTTGTTCTTGAATTGGGAGTCCCATCTGCCCTGAATCTGGAAGTTGTTGTAGTGGGCTCCCCAGACTACTGGCATCTGTTGTCAGAGTTTGGCCCTGAGGGATGAACCTGAAGGGAAGGCCCAGACTGAGGCAGCATGCTCGGGCCCACTAGGCAAACTCTTTCCTGACACAAGGAAGAAGCCTTACTCTGAAAATAAGTGACTGAGAATGTTGACACCACTGCCGCTTCCTAATATATAGTCTGGCCAGGGTGATTAGGAGGATGAAAGATGCCATGTAACCCAAGGCTCTGAGGAATTCTCTGGCTGTATGGTAGTTCCTAATAAGGACCTTTTGGAAATACAGAGTTAGAAAGGTAACCTTGTCTGGGAAGAAAGGCTGTCTGAAGAGATGAGTCCAGTAAAGCCCCCAGAAATACAATCCTGTTTGTGAGGAAGGTCAGAGACTTTTGAGCATTGATGGTGAACCCCACTGAAGCCAGTATTCTTCGGGCATAGGGAAGACCTGCTTTGAGTTTTTCTAGATCTGTTGCCTGAATGAGGCTATCATCTACATAGGGTAAATCTGAATGCCCATTGTCCTGCAGAAGGCTATCTCTGGGACTAGGAATTTTGTGAAAACCCAGAGTGCAGCAGACAAGTCAAAGGGTAGAGCACAGAACTGATGGTGAGAACCTCCTGTGAGATTCTTCTATGGGAATGTGGAGGCATGCGTCTTTCAGATCTAAGGTTACTATGAAGGTGTTGCGGGAGATCACAGGTAGTAGTTTTTGAAGTGTTAGCATTTTGAATTTTGGGACCTGCAAGAATTGGTTGAGCCTTGACAAGTCCAGAACTGACCTCTTTTCTGTGAACTAGGAAAAGTCTTGAGTAAAAAAAACTTTTCCTTGCAATGAGATTGGTACTGGTTCCACAGAACCTTGGGCACACAAAAGCTGTATTTGATTTAAGGCCTCTGCCTTTTGATTTGGTGGAATATCTGGGAAACCTGATCAAATTAGGGGTGATTGAACTGGAGTTTGTAACCTTTTTAAATGATTTTTAGTACCCACTGATCCCAGGTAATGAGGATCCAATTACTGAGAAAGTGGGATAGCTGTTCTTCTAACCTGGTAGGCATACCTCTTAACCTCCTTGTGCAAGAAATTTGGACAAAGCCTAAAATAATATGTAAACTAGCCCAAAATATGGACAGATTTTAAATACTGCTCTTATAAACTTAGAAAGTTGTTAAAATTGCATGATTTGTGTTAGCAAGCATTTTCTGGAAGATACGAAGTTTTAAATTCAAATATATTCCATTATTTAGTGCCTTTAATCATCAGTTATTTGCCAGAAAATCAAAAGCTTTATGAAGAACAGACCAATAATGAGGCAAAAATCTGGTCATTCTGTGAAAATCTGGACAGTTGAGATGCATGCTGGGAGGGGAAGGAAAGAGGGACTGGGAGTGTCATGGAAGAATCATGATTGCTCCCTGCTGGGTCCCTGGAGACAGGATCCCACAGGCCTATTGGAATGCTGCCTGCCGGGTCCCTGGAAGCAGGATCCCACAGGCCTATTGGAATGCTGCCTGCTGTGTCCATGGAGGCAGGATCCCACAGGCCTATTGGAATGCTGCCTGCCAGGTCCCTGGAGGCAGGATCCCATTGGCCTATTAGAATGCTGCCTGCCGGGTCCCTGGAGGCAGGATCCCACAGGCCTATTGGAATGCTGCCTGCCGGGTCCCTGGAGGCAGGATCCCACAGGCCTATTGGAATGCTGCCTGCCAGGTCCCTGGAGGCAGGATCCCACAGGCTTACTGGAATGCTGCCTGTCGGGTCCCTGGAGTCAGGATCCCACAAGGCCTATTGGAATGCTCCCTGCCTGGTCCCTGGAGGCAGGATCCCACAGGCCTATTTGAATGCTCCCTGCCAGGTCCCTGGAGGCAGGATCCCACAGGCCTATTGGAATGCTCCCTGCCGGATCCCTGGAGGCAGGATCCCACAGGCCTATTGGAATTCTCCCTGCTGGGTCCCTAACGGCAGGATCCCACAGGCCTATTGGAATGCTCCCTGCCAGGTCCTTGGAGGCAGGATCACACAGGCCTATTGGAATGCTTCCTGCTGGGTCCCTAAGGGCAGTATCCCACAGGCCTATTGGAATGCTCCCTGCTGGGTCCTTGGAGGCAGGATCCCACAGGCCTATTGGAATGCTCCCTGCTGGGTCCCTGGAGACAGGATCCCACAGGCCTATTGGAATGCTCCCTGCTGGGTCCCTGGAGGCAGGATCCCACAGGCCTATTGGAATGCTGCCTGCCGGGTCCCTGGAAGCAGGATCCCACAGGCCTATTGGAATGCTGCCTGCCGGGTCCCTGGAAGCAGGATCCCACAGGCCTATTGGAATGCTGCCTGCTGCGTCCATGGAGGCAGGATCCCACAGGCCTATTGGAATGCTGCCTGCCGGGTCCCTGGAGGCAGGATCCCATAGGCCTATTAGAATGCTGCCTGCCGGGTCCCTGGAGGCAGGATCCCACAGGCCTATTGGAATGCTGCCTGCCGGGTCCCTGGAGGCAGGATCCCACAGGCCTATTGGAATGCTGTCTGCCAGGTCCCTGGAGGCAGGATCCCACAGGCTTACTGGAATGCTGCCTGTCGGGTCCCTGGAGTCAGGATCCCACAAGGCCTATTGGAATGCTCCCTGCCTGGTCCCTGGAGGCAGGATCCAACAGGCCTATTTGAATGCTCCCTGCCAGGTCCCTGGAGGCAGGATCCCACAGGCCTATTGGAATGCTCCCTGCCGGGTCCCTGGAGGCAGGATCCCACAGGCCTATTGGAATGCTCCCTGCTGGGTCCCTAACGGCAGGATCCCACAGGCCTATTGGAATGCTCCCTGCCAGGTCCTTGGAGGCAGGATCACACAGGCCTATTGGAATGCTTCCTGCTGGGTCCCTAAGGGCAGTATCCCACAGGCCTATTGGAATGCTCCCTGCTGGGTCCTTGGAGGCAGGATCCCACAGGCCTATTGGAATGCTGCCTGCTGGGTCCCTGGAGGCAGGATCCCACAGGCCTATTGGAATGCTCCCTGCTGGGTCCCTGGAGGCAGGATCCCACAGGCTTATTGGAATGCTCCCTGCTGGGTCCCTGGGGGTAGGATCCCACAGGCCTTTCGGAATGCTCCTTGCTGGGTCCCTGGAGGCAGGATCCCACAGGCCTGTTGGAATGCTCCCTGCTGGATCCCTGGAGGTAGGATCCCACAGGCCTATTGGAATGCTGCCTACTGGGTCCCTGGAGGTAGGATCCCACAGGCCTTTTGGAATCCTCCCTGCTGGGTCCTTGGAGGCAGGGTCCCACAGGCCTATTGGAATCTGCTTGCCACTGTATTGGTCACTGTTGCTGCTTTTGGCTCCTTTCCCTTCGAGGTCTCTTATGTCTTGGTTTAGACTGGAAGCCAGAACGGACCAGTGTTTGGTACAGTAACAGCAGCTAAAACATGGAGATTGGACCAGAAGAAAGTCCTTGACCTTTTGCATGGACATGGCCTTATCCTCCATCATATTAAGCATGGCCTCAACCTTAGGACCAAAAAGAAAGTCTCTGTCCAAAGAGGCATCCAAGAGACTGGATTTGATATGTTCAGGGAGAGATTGCTCCCTCAGCCAGGCATGCTATCTAATTGCAAATCCTCTGGCTGCTGTTCTGCTGGAAGCTTCCAGAGCATCATAGCTGCAGTGCAAGGAGTGCTTAGCTACCTGAGAGCAACACTTGCATAAGTCTAGTAGCTACGTACCCACTAGTTTTTGTTTCATCTGGTCAGCAATAGTTGACTGGTACATCATCACATGAAACTGGCAGTTCAAAGCCCTCATGATGACGGTAGCAGAGGTGTACAATTTCTTTCCACACCTGTCTAAGGCTCTGCTTTCTTTGTCAGTTGGTAAAGGGTTTTTTGGAAGTAGTAGCTTTTTCTCCCTTATGGCCCTGAATCACCACTTAAGATTTGCTACAGGGTTCTTAAAAGGTGTTTGTAGGAATACAGACATCTAAAAAAATCTGTCAGGTTTCTGTGAGGCAGGGGAAGGGAGCCTGACTGCAATGAAGACTCCAGCAAGACATTATCTACCCCCTCTAAGACTGGATGAATGGTAAGGGGTTTATGCTCAGGGATATTTATTTATTTATTATTGTGGATAGTCCTGAGCTTCCCTTTTGAAGTGTTCCCTTACGGTATGTAAGGTCTCCCAAAGGAGATGTCCTGGGGTGGAGGCTTAGGCAAGGGTCTCCACAGAATCAGCATCCCCAAAGGAGGCAATAGATAAATGAAAATCTGAGGTGTCTGATTTGCTATACAATTGTTCGGTGTACCATGTTCTGCAATGTGACTCAGAGGAAAGGACTGAGCATGTGCTTCTTATCTGGAAAATGCTATCCCATGAATATCCCTAGCTTTCCCAATTACTGAACCGTATTCTCCATGTTGCTGTGGATTCTACACTGGGAAAAGCCTATTTAAGTTCAGTGTAAAAGAATACAAAGACAGCAGTCTAAAAATCATGGTGCACATACTTGTTTAAAGGACCAGCTAGGGACAAAGAAACAAATGAAAGCATTTTGGTAGCAAAGAAAAAGACAGTTTCTACAGAGACTGAGAGTATTTTGAGGTATTGGTAGTGTATGTGGAGTACATGCAAGAAGATTACCTTGTACTGCATTTAGTGTTAAAATGATGTAGCTAAAATGTTGCATTCATAAAGCTATGAACTTCTAAAATACAGAATACAGCAAACTATCAGTAAATTGGTAGTTAACAGTTATATCAAAATACAGTATTTTCAACAGAGGACAACCCCCCCCCCCACCGCATCCTTATGTGGGAGGGGCTACACTGCCAACACTCCTAATATATTAAGAATTCAACTCTGAAGTCAGAGGTCACACGACCTCAAAGAGCAATGCAACAGTAAGATTTATATAATCATATTATTTAATCTTAGAACTTCAGAGGGAGAACATTATAGCAGTGGAGTGTGGGATGTGCAGGACCTCTTTGGAAGAACTATTTTCGTGTTGTATAAAGCTGGCTATTAATCTTTGCTACTGAAAGACATTTTGGTACCATTTATGATGCCGCGGTGGTACGGTGGTAGCGTTGTTACCTCACAGCAAGAGGTTCTCCCGTTCGATTCTCGGCGTGGCTTGGGAATACCTTCTGTGTGGAGTCTGCATGTCCTCCCCGCGGTTGGGTAGTGTTCGTAAGACATGTGTGTGTAAATGGGCGTGCCTTCGTTGAAGGTTGGGCATTGAGCTGGCACCTCAGCATTTCGTAAAAATCTACTGCCAATCATTAGGGAGCTGGAGTTCTGCTGTGGCGACCCCTTACCGGGAAAAAGCCGAAAGACAAGCAACAACTTTCTGTAGTTTATGGTTGCTCAACTTCTGGGATGAGGCATTTCAACCTTAAGTTGAAAAAAAAGATTCAACGTAGGTGTGTGTATCTACACACACACACACACACACACACACACACACACACACACACACAGACATACACACACACAGATATAGACAGATAGATAGATAGATAGATAGATAGATAGATAGACAGATAGATGTACTGTAGATATAGATATAGATATAGATATAGATGTGTGTGTGTGTGTGTGTGTGTGTGTGTGTGTGTGTGTGTGTGTGTGTGTGTGTGTGTGTGTGTGTGTGTGTGTGTGTGTGTGTGTGTGTGTGTGTGAGATTATTTATTTAATTTTGTTTACTGGGGTGGAAATGGCCCTGATCATTTTCACCATTTGCAAGCTCATCACTGATTATACACACAGTAAGAATAGTTAAGTACGATTAAAAGTATAACTATATTATACAGTATAGTGACATAATAATAAAAAAAGCATTTGAAAGAAGGTTTAAAAAAGTAAGATCAGGAATATACAATGCATACTACAGGTGTTATGGGTGAGGTAAATATGGACCAGCCAAAAGAAAGGACACAGTATATACAACTGAGGAAGGAAATGTTAGCAGTGAAAGAGAGTAGAAACTGTAAACACTAAGCGCTTCAACAGTAGAGCTAATGAAAGAAGTGGATATTTGATATATAGTAGAGGGTAGATCATGCACATGGGGAAGCAGTGGGCAGAAAACATAGTTGTCTCAGCCACTCAACTGCCCTGTGTTGTTAACACAAACTAGAACCCCACTCCTTCAAAAAAGTCTACTCCGTTTACTAGCACACAAACTAAGTGGCTAGATCAGGTCCCGTTTCTGCACCCTGACCATGATCCTCCTTCCTCTCATTTTGTAAAAAAATAAGTGTTAAAACTGTAGCAGATTGCTTCCTGTATTTGTTACAGTTTATACCCCGTACAGAGTGCTATGCCACTCAGGTGTTACTTTAAAAAAGAAACAAAACTTTTTCTCTATTAAACCTTAGCTAGCTGCTTGCTGTAAATACAGCAAGCAGTTGCTACACCCCACAGAGAAAGCTACAGCATTCGTGTTTCAGTTATAAAAAAACATATATTTTTTTTAAACTGTAGAAAACTGGTTGCTGTAGTTTAGACCACACACAGTGAACCACAGTGCTCAGATTTGACCACAAATGCAATAGCAGCTTTTAAAACCCAGTATGTATTAAAGATTGATTGGAATCAGCTGATCATGCCTAGGGCAGTTGCCCCATTGCCCACCCTAGCTATGCTACTGGCAGTGGGTATGAGTTTATATACTGAAGAAGTTAAGAAATGAAGTAGCCAAGGTCTTCTTGGATAAATGTAATAGTACAAATATGGGAGTTAGATGACATGGCCTGTATTCTGACATGTGCAGTTATATTGTTCAGTTAGGCATTGTTTGAACTGAGGTTGAAATGTGTGTGTGTGTGTGTGTGTGTGTGTGTGTGTGTGTGTGTGTGTGTGTGTGTGTGTGTGTGTGTGTACTGCATAAGTATATTTGTAATGTATTAATGTATGTATATATATATATATATATATATATAATATGGAGGGTTATGATCAGGTTTCTGATTGTAACCATGTTATTATGTGTTTGATTAATGTGTATATATATATATATATATATATATATATATATATATATATAATATGGAGGGTTATGATCAGGTTTCTGATTGTAACCATGTTATTATGTGTTTGATTAATGTGTATATATATATATATATATATATATATATATATATATATATATATATATATATATATATATATATAATATGGAGGGTTATGATCAGGTTTCTGATTGTAACCATGTTATTATGTGTTTGATTAATGTGTGTATATATATATATATATAATATGGAGGGTTATGATCAGGTTTCTGATTGTAACCATGTTATTATGTGTTTGATTAATGTGTATATATATATATATATATATATATATATATATATATATATATATATATAATATGGAGGGTTATGATCAGGTTTCTGATTGTAACCATGTTATTATGTGTTTGATTAATGTGTATATATATATATATATATATATATATATATATATATATATATATATATAATATGGAGGGTTATGATCAGGTTTCTGACTGTAACCATGTTATTATGTGTTTGATTAATGTGTGTATATATATATATATATAATATGGAGGGTTATGATCAGGTTTCTGACTGTAACCATGTTATTATGTGTTTGATTAATGTGTATATATATATATATATATATATATATATATATATATATATATATATATATATA